>NW_008604650.1:49079-60269 GCF_000691845.1 Merops nubicus
TGCCCGCCAGCCCTGCCGCACGTCGCTCCATCATGGTGTGCTGGGGGCTCGTGTGCAGGTTCTGCTTCACAGGGAGACATACTAGGCATGTTCTGAGATGCTGGTGCAATTGCCCGGCTCCCTTAGCTGACACACAAGTACATCACTGACACTGCCTATACTTTTATCCTCATTGCTTGCTTAGTTAACCCTGTGCCACCCACTTTAACAACAGAATTTTATCAGAGCTCTCTTCTTCTGGTATTTTAGCATGTAAAACTCTGCCCAGATTCACTGTGTAATCACAGCATTTGCTTACTTCAATTGTTTTGATTATTGAGCTTGGATCTTATTCCCAATGCACGTACATTGTTCTCCACACAAAGTTAAGCAAGTGAGGTCATCTTTTGTTCCACACCTCAGTCACATTGCCTAGATCCCCATGAAAGCCATGCTTGTCCTGAGCTTCAAGGCCTTTTCAGAGCTTTTCCTTTCTTATTGATCCGCTCCCACAGCTCTCTTCAACACAGGTCCTGTCTTTTCAGCCTTCTCTCTTCCTACAAAGCTCTCTTTTTTTACCTTGTGTTCTACGCAGAGAATGCTCTGCTTCTTCAAATCAAAAGATAACTTCAGTTATCTGTTCTTCTGTCTTTTCTATCATCACAAATTCAGAAAATATAGAAATAATGTGTCAGAATGAGAGTAAGGAGCAATAAATAGGCAACAAGTCACTCCAGAAAGAGAGATGTTTCCTCCACATATATAAATTAGAGATGTTAGAAATTTTCTGTCAACCATATACCATATGTTATGTGCCTTACACTGTTAGATTTTTATGGAACAGGATAAGCTTCAAAAGCCCTTGATGGATATGGATCAGGTGTCCAAAGTACATGAGAATGCAGAAGGACTGCAATGAAAAGACTGTTTGTAGATGCTCAACAGAAAGCAAGCTAGCTATTTCATCTCTGATTCCCATGGCAATTTATTTAAGATGCTAATTCAGTGTAGCCACAAATAAAGAAACAAAAAAGAGAGCAAGAATGAGCTGATTTAGTGGACTATGTCGTTGAAAAGGCACACTTTAGAGAGAGTCACCCTGGGTATAATGCCTGTGACTCTACTTGTAGAATTATGCCAAGGATGAGGCTGCTTCTTTGTCCTGAAGCCTTGTATGATGCAGGAAAATTGTTACCAGCATTGCCATCGGTACCAACCCAGGCAGCAGCTAAGCGAGGTGGCCAAGCTGATTTAACAGCCTGCTCTTACCAAAAGGCTCATCCTGCCCCCCCCCTTCATTGCCATTCCCGGCTGCACAGGCCTGCCCCCTCCCTTACACGTTCCAGGAGGGTTGTGAAAGCTCACAGATGAAATTTGTCTTGCTGGATATGTTTTTCAGACAGGTTAATGATCTGACTCATCTCCCTGTCACGTTAAGCAGTGCAAGAGCCAGTGGAGTGAAGCAGTAAACACATGTGGCTGCAAGGAGGACAGGGAAGCAGGTGGAGAACAGAATCACCACCTTCCTTCTCATAAGCAGAAAGCTGGCTCTCGTCCTCAGAAACTACCATACATTCTAGAGTGATACCTAAAACTATGAACCCCAAAACCATGTCACTCAAACAAAGTAAATGTTTTATTGAAAAGTATTTCCACAGGAAGGTGAGGCTTTATTTTCATGAAATGCAAGTTTCTGAAAAAATTCCAGAATGTATCACTTTCTGAAAATATAGTAATAAGGAAAGTAAGGGGGGAAAAAAATGGATACGAGAAAGACTCTGATGGGGAAAAAAAAGGAAATACTTTAAGTCTTCTGCATCTGAAAACAGAAAGTATTTGGGTTATGAATCACCAGAACTTAACTTTGCCCACTACAGAGTTCGCAGGTTCCATGGGATAACATTTTGACTCTGTCCCCTTCCATATTCCCATCCATGCAGCTGGCTTCTGCCATTGTTTGCTTGGTAAAATTGTTTGGGTTTTTTTTTTTTCTTTTCCCTTCCCCTTTTTGTGGCCTCAGCCTAGCCTCACTCTGCCCCTTCTTCTCAAAACACAATCACAGCTGGATGCCATTTTGCCCATCTTCTGTTTCCCCTTTGGGAGCCACAAGAAACCTCAGGTCTCCTGAGGGTCAGCCTGACCAGTTCCTCACTATGCCCCTGCTGGGAGGAGACCACTCCTGCCTCTCCAGCAGTAGCCACAGACGCTGAAGAATGGAGTGGAGTGAGAAGATTTTTGTCATGTTTTACTGGCCTGGTTTCAATCATAATGTGGGTCACAAGTTATTCCCAGAAAGCACACAAGCTCAAGCAATGAAAGGCTTTGGATCGTGACAAAAGACGTGAAACTCTCTGTTTCAGTTTTCTTTAAAAGGAAAACAAATGGCAAAAATGGTGATCAGATGCAGATGCAGCACACTAACATAGGAGGCTGCAATCAATGGGAACTTGGGCTTATTCCCAGCTCAGACCATGTGCATTTTGATCTTTGAGCTCTTGGACCATTTCCTAATTAGAGAGCGAGCAACACGCTGTGGAACTATTTAACCCTTTGGTGTGTTAAGCCTTTGGTGCCTCATGATGTCTAGCAAACGCCAGAAAAGATTCTGGGGATGTGTCTAACCCCTGAAGGCCACACGTGACTACAGGAAATATCCCTGTGCTCCAAATGGCTCAGTGAAACAACTGCAGTCAGCACCTCACTCTTCATGGCTCTCCACAAGAAAGCTCAGGCTTACTCCCTCCTACACTACTGAATGATTGCTGGGATCTCCCCCTAAACTCCCCACTCTGAATCTGCCTCTCTTCAAGGCTTGTCATGTCTCCTCCAGGCTCATAAATAATGCCACACTAAGGATCAGATCAACCAGAGATACTCTCCTGGAACTTAATAGTGTAAATAACGCTACATTGCACACACAGACCTGGCTGGCCACTTCACAGGAGTGGAAAAGCAGAAGACTATAAAATTGTCACTGTAATCAAAAATACAAGCATTTTACTATTGGAAACTGTGTGGAAAGAAACGAGGGTTACATAGCTGAGGTACATCAACAGCTGTCATATTATTTCTGTCCTGTCTGACTATCACTGGTATTCTAGTTAGATTTGGACTAGTAATTTCATCTTTTATACCCCTCTATAAAGAGGTAATATTATGTCTTACCCACTTCACAGAAGTACTGTGTGGATACATTTACAGTGCTTTGAAGCTCTCACTGAAGACATTTTGGACCTAAAAAATGTTACTACTTCCATAATTGATTTGAGTAATACATCCTTTGAAAGCAAATAAACAGGATAACTACTTTCATAGGGTAAGGTTTGTTTAAAATTTCCTGCCACCTTTAAGGTCACTCATTTCAAGTATAGTACAAATACACTAATAAAAGGAGAGACATTTCTGAAAATACATGCATAGAGGGTAAGTATTAACTTCAGGGTTGCAGAGCACAGTAAACCTACAAGTTTAAATTCCACCTTTTCAAGTTTTTTCCCTATTTTCCTTGAGTCCCATGTCCTGGTCGCCACAGAGCTCAGAGGAGGCCTTTCAAGTACAAACTACTGTTTGCACATGCCTTTAATTTGCCATTCAGGTGTGCTTTACCTTACTTGCAGACTAAGGGCCTCAGTTTCCCAACTCACCTGTCAGTCTGGCAGTTTGAGAGTTTTTGAGCCTCAAGGTTGGTCTAGACTGCACCGTGACAGCAGGGTAGCAAGAAATACCAAAGCTAGCTCTAAAATAGCTGTCTAGTATATGTGCTGCTGAAGTACTAGAGAACTCTGTCAAGAAGTGAAGCAAATCACTGTCTTGGACACCACATACTGCCATAACTGGATCTCTGTACCCAAGCTGGCTATAAAGCACTTTAAGCTGCTACACCACAGTACAGGCATTTCTCTGCTAGATTCTGTGAATGAATCTGGCCACAACATTTAAATTCCCTTCTTATTCAGGGGTGATGCGTGCATGTCTAGTGGGAATTTGCAAACAGTGCTGAAACACCCCCTAGCTATGATTCACAAAAATATTTGAGAAGGACAAATGTTTTGGCTTTGAAGCAGGCCTACATTCAGAATGTCAGGTACCTCCAAAAAGAGCCACTGACACCAGCAGCACACGTACCCACCCTAATTCCAAATTACAAGACGACTCATCTCCAAGGGACACTTTTCTAGATAGCCGTATAAACATATCCAGCAGCATCTTTGGAACAGACAAATTGGAATTAAAAAAAAATTCCATCTCCTGTATTAGGTATAACTTCTGCAATATAGAAAAAGGAATAGCTTCCCCAGTTCCTCACACTTCTCTGTAGGCTGAGATGAATTCTTTTGTGTGAGCATGGACATGGGAGATATTCAGAAGAACTCTTTTGTGAAGAACTTGCTGGCATACAGCAAATAGATATGATTAATTAGAAAGCTACCTTCCAAATAGCAGTGGCTCCTCCTCCTATTATAAACTCTATTCATCTCCAACTCAGCAGTAAATATCCCACTTGCTTCTTTGGCACAGAACCAAACCTCTGCATCAACAAGACCAAAAGCTGTTCAGAGACCAGGCAGTATTTACCCATCACAGGGAAAATGCTCAGATTAGCAGTGCAGTGACCTTGGTTCAAAGAAAGCAGTTTAATATGTGCCTTCCCTTTAAGGATATGAGAACTCCTGCTGATTTCACTGTCATATCAATGAGGTCAGCCACGGATTTATCCAGGAACTAAAAGGAATTAATTCCCTTCACACAGACACTTACCCTGAACAATGGCCAGAGTGGTCTGCCCCTCACGGTACAGATGAGACCTGTCCCTCCCCACTCCCAGTGCAGATCAGCAGTTTACTTCTCCTTGAATGAGACTACCCATGTGTTTTATATTGTCTGCCTACCTGCTGAATCTGAGTGAGGGGGATATCAAGAAAAACACTATACCCTTTCTACCCCCCTTTTCTACCCAGCAAGCCTAGAGAAAGCGTGCTAGTTAGCTAGCCTGCAGAAACACTTAAATAATTTAAACACTTGAAACGGAACTGCAGAGGCACAACAAAGGTCAGAATCATTCACTTGAATGAAGAAATGCTTTTACAAGATGGCGATGTGTACTTGGAGAAGCCTGCAAGCACACACAGCAGTCCAGGCTTTCAGCATCCTCACAGAACAGGCTCGTAAGAGGGGATTTTGATGAATTCCAGGTGTTCTCAAGCCAGGTTCCTGATGATTATCCATTCCCCTGTAAAAACAGGGCCATACCAGCTCTCAAGCAAGGCTCTGTTACAGAGGTGTTCTGAACAGTAGAACAGGGGGAAAAAAACCCCGTAATGTCAAATGAAATTACAAACTTTAGCCATGCAGGAGAACCCAATTAAAACATAAAAAGTCCCCTAATCCAAGTAGCATATGGCTAAAGCTGTCATGTAATCAGAACCAAACCAACCCCATGTCTGGGTTTAATTATGTCACCCTATTTTATATCAGCCTAAGAAAACTGAACTGGGAGTCAAAATAATCCCATAGGAATTCTTAAGCCAATCACACATACAAGAACCGGGATAAAAATGGGTAACAGGCAATATCAGCAGCCTGAGCACAAAAAGGAGTTCATTAAAGGCAAGACAAACAAACAAGTCAGTAGACAAATGGCTCACTGTGCAGCAAAAGCACCAACACTATCACCTATTTCTGTACCATCTATAAAATTCAAGCAAACATACTGTGCTAATGTGCACTGAAAGGATGGAGTTCTGCTCAATATGCTCTCACTGCTTTGAAAAGAAGAGGAACTCATGGAGTGCTAAAATGCTTCAGAAATATGTATTTTGTTAGGAATTCTGCACATTTAAAACAATATCTCCATAAGTAAATATTTGTATGAGACTTTATGTTTATACATAAAGGGGTTGGACTAGATGATCTCTCGAGGTCCCTTCCAACCCCTATGATTCTATGATTCTATGATTCTATGATACAGCAACTCTAAGTTATGAGGAAAAATCTGCATAAGAACATACTTGTAATGAATATGGAAGTACAAATAACATGACTGAGAAGTTAACATTTTATTTAATGACATTTAATTTTTTATTCAAGGTGAGTCTAAAATCAATTCAATTATATCTTTTTATTTGCAAACAAAAATGTCTGTATTGATTTCTTGCAAATGTTAACTGCTGGAAAGGAACTTAAAGTCTTTTGAAATATACCTAGCCAGCAAAGAAATCTTGTGTGCTCCATAAGTAAATATTTGTATGAGACTTTATGTTTATATAGCAACTCTGAGTTATGAGGAAAAATCTGCATAAGAACATACTTGTAATGAATATGGAAGTACAAATAACATGACTGAGAAGTTAACATTTTATTTAATGACATTTAATTTTTTATTCAAGGTGAGTCTAAAATCAATTCAATTATATCTTTTTATTTGCAAACAAAAATGTCTGTATAGATTTCTTGCAAATGTTAACTGCTGGAAAGGAACTTAAAGTCTTTTGAAATATACCTAGCCAGCAAAGAAATCTTGTGTGTTCTATCTCAAGCAAAAAAATAAATAAAAAATGTATAAGCAAAAGCAACAGTAATGCTATCTAAATTACTAAAGGTTTTCTGAAGATATGCAGAATGAAATAAAATTAAAATCTCTATAACCTGGATCCAGCATCACTATGATATTTTTACAGTAATATAAATTCACTTTCATCTCAGCCTGCTTTTTGTTCTATTTTTTTTAGCTGCCAATAAAAAGAAAAAAAAAAAACAAAACAACAAAAACCCAAACCAACCTTCTTTCAGCATTCAGTCCTCTTATTGCTCTAAAAGTAATGACTATGCTGCCTCATTCCTTGAGCAGGCACTCCCGATTGCTGTTAAAAGTCACAGCTGCCTGACTGCAGCCCAGAGCTCTACCAGGGCCTTTGTGTTGTCCCTGTCTACGCCACGGATTAAATTCTAGTTTGCACACTGTGATTCTATTTGCCTGCAAGGAACAAAATGTGTTGTGAGGCGACGCTGCACAGCGCCCAGTGTCTGGATGGACAGCAGGCCTTGGAAATGCCCACGCGCCTGCTCGCGCTCTGCTGCGTGCGTGCCCGGCTCAGCAGCCACGCACGTCTGGAGGAGGCTTCTTGCTTTGACAGAACTGTGGCCTGCTTTCTGACTCGAGCTCAAGATGAAAGAGACCTCACAGAAGGAGGCAATGGCAAGTGCAGTGTAATTGCTGAAACTCAGCGATTGCTTGGAGTTATGCAGGTATTTTACAGCTACATTTCTCGGTCATTTTAAAGACAGGCTAAGGGCAGCCGGACGCAGGAGCCAGCCAGGAAGGAAGCTTATCTTGCAGCCAGTCCCACTGGCAGCCCCACATGTGAGGATGCCTAAAGCAAACCCACGTGGGATCTTTTTTCCTCCCAACTCCTCCCCATCCACAGTAATCTCAGCCTCTACAGAGAGCTCCAATGCCACATTTTAGAAGACGAAGAGCCTAGAGAGATCTTGAATGCCGTCCTCAGCAGAATAAATCACCATTAACATTTTTTTCTAAGAAATCTTGTTAGAGCTATACTTAAGAACTTCCTTGCTATATGGAAGTACTGAAAATCATGGTATCTGCCCAAAGCTGCATTTTGTTGTCAATTGTGCATTTTTAGTGCATTTCAATAGTACCATCTGTAAACATGGTGTTTTCATATTTCTCACGTGACCCTGCTTTAAGCAGTTAACACATTGGTAGTCTTTAGTGGCTGAAGTGAATTTTTTCATGCTAGATGTTTGCCTCATTTGAAAAAAAAAAAAAAATCAGCGAAAATCACTGACATTTCTGAGAACAAGACAGAAAAATTATGTGATAAAAATTATGGTGCCTTTATCTGGGAACTATTAAAATTATCTGCTTTGCAGCAGGAGACTGAACACTAAACAATGGGGAGAGTCTTTATTCCAGATAATATATTTTTTAAAATTCCATGGATGTAATTTTATCTATGTACATTACCTCACTGTGTCCCAATGTATAGTCATTTGGGAGAAGGATTTTTGATGTGAAATAGGCAGCTTGCCTTCTGTCTTTTCCTAGTGTTTGTGTAGCATGCCACTTATACTCTAATTATCTCTTTTTTTTTATGCTGAGGGTGTATTGATATATAGCTATTTAATCTTATTATTTGACACTAATTAAGAGAATTACAGAATCACAGAACGGCTCTGGGGGAAGGATCTTCTGTGGGTATTCTGGTCCAACCACCCTGCTCAAGCAGGGCCGCCTACAGCCATCTGCCCAGGACCACGTCTAGTCAGGTTTTTAACATTTCCAAGGATGGAAACCCGACAACCTCTCTGGACAAACTCTGCCAGTGCTCAGACACTCTCACAGTGAAAAAATGGTTCCTGATGTTGAGACAGCACCTCCTGTGTTTCAGTCTGTGCCCACTGCCTCTTGCCCTGTCACTGCACACTACTGAAAAACGCCTGGCTCTACCTTCTTTACAACCCCCCTTCAGGCATTACTATATGCTGATGAGATCCTACCTGCACCTTCCCTTCTCCAAGATGAACAGTGCCAGCTCTCTCAGCCCTTCCTCACAGGAGAGAAGCTCCCATCCTTTCATCATCTTCATGGTCCTTTGCTGGACCCTCCAGTATGTCAAGCTCTCTCACATACTGGGGAGCCCAGAACTGGACACAGCACTCTAGGTGTGGCCTCTCCAGTGCTGAGTAGAGGACCTCCACTGGCCTGTTGGCAACACCTCTCCTAAGGCAGCCTTCCTTGCAACAAGTGTACTAATATTTGAAGAAAGCCTGCTTTGGGATTCTAGCTTTTGACAGCAATTAAAGACTTGTATCCTCACTGCAAAAGCAGGTAATGGGTCTAAGAATAACGCACACCTGGATTTGGGCACAAAATTTTTGGTGAAAGAGAATGGCACAAACCTCTAGAAGAGATTAGAGGAGACCAAATAATACACACATTTCATTTGTGAAAAGTACTTTCTTCTCCATTCATAAGATTGATGTCTCCTCTCCTGTGTAGGAAGCCTCAACAAACAACTACAAAGAGAAGACTGATAACATGTGAAGAGATAAAAACAGAAACCCCATTCAGGTAGATATTTTTTTTCCCAAGTACTGCAGATAAAGGTTTGCACCAGAGGCAGCCTTAAGTATAAAACTTGCAGCAGAGGAAGATATTAAAGAAGACACAGCCAACTCAGTTCAACAAAAAGAGGACAGATGAAGTTCCCAAGGCACTGAAGGAACATCTCTGGTATGAGGATTTGTATTCCCACGGGAAGCTCTCTCAGAAGACACTACCTTTACATATTGCCCTACAAAATTCCCCAACACGAAATACTGCTCTTTTTATTGCATACTGTACTAACACTACTCACTGTCGGGGCTGTTCCTTCCCTATTTAAAGCTATGTTAGCCAGCTCAAGACCTCACGGTGGTCAAGAAGTGGGCTTTGCAGGTGAGCAGAAGGTCTTGGTGCAGACAGAGCCAGTGAAATCTGTCCAGTGAATGAAGCCAAGTGAATGGAAGAAAAAGGAGAGTCCCCTGTCACTGTATTTCTCTAAGTTGTCTCTTAATGGGAGCATACTTTGTCTACAGCAAATAAAATGGCGAACAATTGTTAGTAGCAACAATTAAGCCATTCATTGTGCCTTCTGGAAAATGATGGATGGAGTTTCTTGTACCATCCACGCCGCAGCTGCACTCTTTATCAATTCCTCCTTCATGAAAGTTGTGCTATTTGAGCATCTGCTCTGTAACAGTGGATAAACAAACCAGTTGGGAGTTCTTTGTACATATACCCATTGATAAGACAGTCCTGTAAAGAGACAGTGATCCACTGATCTAGAGAATTGCACTGCCAGTGTGATAGGCAGCCCTACACCTACTTTTCATCTCCATACCCAATTAAACCAATCTGTTGAGGGGCTCTCTTGAGCTCTCTTTATAAACATCTTTATTTAGATAGTTCACCAGAAGCACAGAAGATGATGTAGTGATGTTGTGCCACTTTTTGCTCTGGCGATACTCAAACTTTCCTCAGTGACAAATGGAAGGGAACCATTTACAGTGAGAGGCTTTCCAGATGATATGGTCCTAGCTGTGTGGGGTCTCTGCTCCTGAAGGATCCAAGCAATCTTTTTACAGCTCCATAAATTAGGGCTGTGTAGCTTCAGCATCAAAGAGCTTTCTTCTTTCTGCCCTTCACATCACTTGCAATCAGGTAAGGTCCTCTTTATGTCTAAATCCCCTCACGTCTTCAAAACTAACACAAAGCAAAACCTTTCAGAAGATATTTTAAGAACAGAATAAATTTTAAAAAGCATTACCCTAAACCAATGATGTGGCCTTTTGTTGCCCCAGGAGTATATACCCATACTTCCTCAGAAACTAAAATAACAGTGTTTTGCATCGTAGTCCTCCCTTACCTGCACTGTCTGATGCTGACCAAGAAATGAGCATTTCTGGAAAAAGTAATTATCTGCAATCATTATTTCAGTGCATGAACAATTAATGTCAGAACCAAGGCAAACCATCACAAGTCTTCTAATAATTGCAATGAAAATAATTACTTTTGTCATTAATATTGATTTCTAGAGCTCCAATGTCTATAGGAACGTATTCACAACAAGCACTACACAAAACTACCCAAGTTACAAACTTCACTCTGCAAACAATCAACGTGCTTTTAAAAACAAACAAAAAAGCAGAACAAATTATCTGCTTCTCATTTTATATTGCACAATCTTAATTTTGTGAAGAAAAAGAGTACTTCAGCTATTCTACCTGCTAGGAACAGTGGTGGTTGGAGGTCCTTTTGGGGCAAAAGTTTGCAAAGAGCATACGCAGTATGAGTTGCCTTCTCTTGTAGGACAGCAATGTCTTGGCTGAAGGTTAATATGCATATTGCTCTGGGAGCTCCAAACATGCTAAAATATTTTGGGTGTTAGTTGTTCTACTTCTTTAATCAAATTTCAGCCTCCTTCCTTCACATTTACATAGCAATTACCTAATGCCTCAGCGTTAGCTAATTACTAATTTAAAAACTGTAGGAGGGGTTAGAACCAGTTCTACTTTCTCTGTCATGTGCCTTCTGGAGTCAGCAAGCGTGAGCGAGAAGCGCCCCCTGCTGGGGGGGGAGACGGGGGCGGAGGGGGTTTGCGCCGGACCAGCTCGGAGGACAAGCTGGAAGCTCCAAACCCGAGACAC
>NW_008604651.1:0-18342 GCF_000691845.1 Merops nubicus
AGAAGGAAGACATTTTTTATGCTGAGGTTGGTAAGTCCCTGGCCCAGGTTGTCCAGAGAGGTGTTTGATGCCCCATCCCTGAAACCATTCCAGATGGGGCTGGATTTTGGCTCTGAGCAGCCTGCTCTTGTTGAAGCTGTCCCTGCCCCCTGCAGGGGGGTTGGGCTAGATGGCTTTTTAATGTCACCTGCAACCCAAGCCATTCTGTGATTCTAAGTAGAATGAATGGTACCCACAGGAGCCTTCTTGGGGCAGGTTTTGGTGTGCAAGGGCCATCCCTCCTTAGGGGAAGGGTTTGGGTAGCACAGGTGCCATAACTACTGGAAAAATGCTCTGGCAGTGTCTCTCACTTCTAACCCTACTGTTGCAGGGATGCTTGGAAAAGGGGGTTGCCTCTGAGAGGTCCATGGATCCTGAGAGTGTAGGGGACCATTAACCTGCTTCAGTGGGCTAGCTGATGTGCTGGGCTGTGAAAGGAGGATTTCTGTACTGAGCTGGCAGCACTGTTTGCTGCCTTGCCCTTCCCAGTTGACAGAGAGGAGGTGCAGGGGGTGTGGGAGCAGTTCAGGGCACCTTCGATCCCCTGCGCACAGCACCCAGCTCTGCTTGGACCTTTAGGATTTGCTGAACCTTGGTGATGCCTTGGGGCTTTGCACCATGACAGGACCTAATGGCAAGCCTGCAGCTCCATCCCTTCCTGCATTTGGTTCCCTGGCTGTGCTGGATAGCAAGGGCTCCTGGGCACACGGCAGCAAGAACTGGAGGTCTGCCCAAATCAGCGTTTGACGGGACTGTTCATGGGTTGATGAGCTGGCACAGCTCAGGGCCCACTGCCAGCAGGCAACTCTTGGATGTGTCTTCAGCACTGTGCTCTCTGCAAGGGAGAAGAGCTGGTAAGCGTGTGTCTTCTCTCCTCTCAGCCGTGTGTTTCAGCAGTTCTCTTTCCTTTGCACAAGCTCCTCTTTCTCCAGCCAGGCTTTTTATTTAATTGAATCATATAGGTGCAAAGGAAAAAAAATCAAATCCCTCTAGACCTGACTCCGCAGCAAAATATTTATAAACTCAGATTCAGATTGCAGAGGCAAAGCACAGAATAAAGGAACAGGGAAGCTTTTTTTAGGGCTTGTGAAGTCCCAGCTCCCCTGAGCTGGAAGAGCCTCACAGCATTCTTCTATCACTGCTTTCCGTGTGGGGAATGGGCAAGCAGTGAGCAGCAATGCTTTGGGGAGCCCTCCACCCCCTCTTCTACACCTAAATCCAACCTAGAATCATAGAATGGTTTGGGTTGGAAGGGACATTTCAAGGTCATCTAGCCCAACCTTCCTGTAGTGAGCAGGGACAGCTTCAACTAGAGCAGGTTGCTCAGAGCCCCGTCCAACCTCACCTGGAATGGTTCCAGGGATGGGGCTTCTACCACCTCTCTGAGCAACCTGGGCCAGGGACTCACCACCCTCAATTTATAAAATTGTTTTCCTTCTCTCTAGTCTGTGTCTACCCTCTTTTAGTTTAATACCATCATCCGTTGTCCTGTTGCAGCAGTCACTGTTCGAAAGTCTGTCCCCAGCTTTCCTAGAGGCCCCTTCTAAGTACTGAAAGGCTGCACTAAGGTCTCCCTGGAGCCTTCTCTCCTCCAGGCTGAACAAGCCCTCAGGCATAGGACCACTGGTTGTTTCTGCAACCACGTATCCCCTGATGCAAGGAACAAGTGATAGGACAAGAGGAAATGGCTTCATGCTGCACCAGGGGAGATTTAGGTCGGATATTAAGAAAAATTTCTTCCCCAAAAGGGTTGTTCGGGCCTGGCCCAGGCTGCCCAGGGCAGTGGTGGAGTCCCCATCCCTGGAGGGGTTTCAAAGCTGTGGAGATGTGGTGCTGAGGGACATGGTTTAGTGGTGACCTGGCAGTGCTGGGTTGATGGTTGGACTTGATGATCTTAAAGGTCTCTTCCAACCTCAACAAACTGATGGCCTATATCACCCAGTATATCCCTTGTAGGTGATCCCATAAGCGATCAGCCACTGCTCCTAGACACCATGCTCTGCTGGCTGCTCTGTTTACCACACGTGAGAGGAGATGGGTTAGCCCTCGGGTTTATGGGGCTCCTGAGCATTTTCACCCAGGTATAATATTTTATCCACATCTCTCATATTTCACAGAGTGTGATCTGTTGCTGCATGGGATAAGGATGCTCCTTTGAAATGTTGTTAATTCAGACTTTATTTTTGGCCTGCACATCCTTCAGGAGGGGTATTTCAATTCATCCAGTGAGGTTGGGTAAATGGAGACTCCTCGTTCACCTTATCAAGCTTATCCATTGCATTTTCCCTTTTTATTAATGTAGTGCAGAGACAATGCCTTCCTGGAGCCTTTTTTTTTTTCCCTCCGATATATTGAATAAATTCTACATCAGGAAGGAAAGTAACTTGCAATAATGAACCATCAGTGAGTATTTAAGATTGCTTTAATGGGTCACATTGATGTAATCTACACTTTTTCCTCGGATGATCATACTGGGCCATAACCTTAATTCATATTTATGTCACAAGAAAATAGACAGCAGAGATGGCTCAGAAAGAGCATTTCCTTGCTAAGCAGCCAGATAAAAATGTACAGAACTTCTAGAAATATGCCAGGATTTGGAGGAGGCAGGGGAGAGAAATATCAGGTGTTTAAGACATTTCTCTCTTCTGTGGAAAAGTTCCTCAAGAACTGGTTTCTCCCCCAGGATGTAACCCAGGAAGGTAAATGCATATGGGTCCAGAAGTAGGCAAGGTTAAGCAATTTTAAGATGATGTTTAAAAGCATCTTTGTCATCTTCATCTTTTCCTAGTGTTCTGCTTTGTATGTGGCTTAAAGAGGTGTGTGGACATGAGAGATCCCTGTAGGTAGCTTGGCTGGTTTAACAAAAAGGATTGGAAGGGACGGAGAGGCCAGTCGGAGTTTTACAAATAAAAACAACAGAGGTAAATATAATCAATAAGGTTTGACCTTCCAATCATGTCCTTATGCACATTATTCCTTGTTGGTCAGACCCTTCTGAAGGCCAAGAGCCAGCCCAGACTAGGCTATTAGTGGCATTTAGGTTGTCTGCAAGAGACAAAGACGAAAATTGTATTTAAACCCATTCCTCTTGGCCAGGACAAGCAGTTCAGTCTTGATCCGCCGCTGCAGGAAGATGAGATAAAGTTGCAGGTTCACTCGGTCAAGATAGATGAGGGTACAGGGGAAGGCAATGAAAATAATACAAATTACTGGAGCTGTCTCTGCGAGGCTAGGAGGAAGGGACAAACATGACTAATGCCGCGTGAAGGATTTGCAGAAAATGATTTCTTCGACAAACTTTGCCTTTATAGAGGTAAACTGTCAAAGGCCACAATGCAAGTTTTCTGATGTGTTCATGAGTCAGAATTATTTAATGAGGAAATGAAGCGGCCGTCCCCCAGGCCTTCGAGCCGGGTTACCCAGGGGGCTAACGCTCCTCTCGGCGAGGAACTCGGAACACCGGCTCCAAGCGAAGAGCCCTTGTTCTTTGAGGTTGCTCCGAGCTCTTCCAGAGAAAATGAGGCTCCTTAATTTGCAGCTTTTGGATTGCAGGGAGTACCCATGCAATGCCATGAGATGTGAAACCTAAATGCAAAAATGGGGTTGGTAAGGCAAGCGTCCAAGTGTTGGTGCTGGCGCTCTGCTTCTATAAATATTTCTAGTGGTTTGTATCTATACGCACTTTATATTTTTCCTTTTCAGATACGGTCTTATTTCTTCTTCTTTCTGCCAGCCCTTTTGAGACACCTGGGAGAAGAATCATTTATTCAGCCGTTTGTTCAGTGTGATTATCTCTAGCAGAAAGCCAACAGCTAAAAATTAGTGGGTTTGCACAAATACAGGCTAAGGAAACAGACTTTCTTTCTTTCTTTGTTTTTTTTTTTTTCAAGCGTACATAAGTACATTTGTTGAAAAATAGGGTTTCAGGTCAGCTGAAATTATTAGTGTTGAACTCAAAAAAAAAATTACAACAGAAAGTAGCAATTTAAAAGAAAAAAAATCAAACCACGTCTTTGTGTGTTTCTGAAATAAGATGCTGCAGCTTCTACTTTTTGAAGTGATATTTGGAGCCAAAATGAAGCTAATGCTAACTTTAACAAAAAAAATAAAAAAAAAATCTTTGGCACTTCCCCAGTGAACCTTTTTTCCTCCTTTTTCCTTGTTTTAAATTCTATTTGGGAAGACATAAGCAAAACTTTGTCTTGTGCTGCCTCAGAATGACCCCAAGCCCCTGACCAAAAAAAAACCCCAAGCCAAAAATCCATGAATTACGTGGTTATTAACTGGTCAAACCTCCCATGAATGAACAAAAACAAGGCACCAGGAAAGCTGCCAAGTGTTTGACATTTTCATTCGAGCAAATATTTGCTTTTTTCATTTGGTTGCCTGAGCCCTGAGTTGGGAAAACGTTCCTTGCATGCTTGATGATGAATATGTACTGAAATCCCTTTGGCTTCTCTCCTTTCAGGTGAGTCAAGCCATCTCTTCTCCTGAACTGGGAATGCTCAAAGGCTTCTTCACAGAGACCTCTTAAACCTGCAGACCCATGAGAGAGGTCCAGCTGTGGAAGTCCTCCTATCTCCAGTGCCCATCCTCTCTGGCTCGCTCTAAGGTACCTGCACAGATGGTCCATGCCATGACTATCTGCTGAGGTGCAGGATGTGTCCATAAAGTGTATCTTGAATTTTTGCTGCTCTGAAAATGGAGAATAAGCCAACAGTGCAAGCCAGGAGAAATGGGAAAGATAATATTTGAGGAGTCCCCAGGTTGTCCTAGTACAGAATAGCCTGAAAATAACTCCTGCCATTATGGCAAAGGCTGGAGGTATCTTGGATCCCTTTTTGCATAGCAAAGAACTGGATGTTGCAGTGACTGCTGGAGGAAGAGCATCTGGAGGGGAGGTGACACGTGGCCTGAGCTGCAGGATGACTACCAGGGAGCTGGGCTTTGCTGCACCTCTGCTGCAAGAAGGCTTTGAAGCCTCCTCCCTGCTCACGGCACAGGTGTGACTCTGGTTAGCATGTCCCAGGAGCAGCAAGTCCCACTTGTGCTTGTGTGGAAATTGCTGACTTGAAGAATTAAAGGAAAGTGGACTGCATTTTTTCTTTGCTTTCTCAACCAGGGGATTCATGATGTGACTGGCTTAGTTGAAGGGAACTTTGCAGTCTTTTCATCATATTGATGGGTGGATGGATTTTCTTTCTTGCACTGTGTTTAAGACTTTAATTAAATCAGGAGTATGCTCTCTGCAGTGGTTACCTGCTGCTTATGAGCCTCTTAAGGCTGTGTGTGGTGGATTGACCCTGGCTGGATGCCAGGTGCCCACCAAAGCCACTCTGTCACTCCCCTCCTTAGGTGGACAGTGGAGACAAAATGTAATGAAAGGCTTGCGGGTCGAGATAAGGACAGGGAAAGATCACACACCAATTACCATCACAGGTAAAACAGACTCAACTTGGGGAAATTAGTTTAATTTATTGCCAATTGAAAGTCAGAGTAGGGTTATGAGGAATAAACCCAAATTTTAAAACACCTCCCCCAACCCTTCCCTTCTTCCTGGGCACAACTTCACTCCCAGTTTGTCTACCTCCTCCTCATAGAGGCACAGGGAATGGGGGCTGTGGTCACTCCATCACACATTGTCTCTGCTGCTCCTTCTTCCTCAGAAGGAGGACTCCTCACCCTCTTTCCTTGCTCCAGTGTGGGTTCCTTCTCATGGGAGACAGTCCTCCATGAATGTTTCCAGCGTGAATACTTCCAACGGGCTGCAGTTCTTCACAAACCCCTCCACAGCTTTTCAGTTCCTCCAGGGATGGGGACTCCCCCACTGCCCTGGGCAGCCTGGGACAGGCCTTGACAACCCTTGCAGGGAAGACTTTTTTCCTCATGTTCAACCTAAACCCCCTCTGGTACAACTTGAGGCTGCTTCATCTTGTATTATCTCTAGTTCCTTAGGAAAAGAGACCAACCCCCACCTAGCTCCAACCTTCTCTGAGGGAGTTGTGGAGAGACAGGTGGTCTCCCCTGAGCCTCCTTTTCTCCAGGCTCAACACCCCCAGGTCCCTCAGCTGCTCCTCACCAGACTTGTGCTCTAGATCCTTCCCCAGCTTTGTTGCCCTTCTCTGGACACGCTTCCACCCCTCAGTGTCCTTCTTGGAGTAAGGGGCCCAAAACTGAACCCAGGATTTGAGGTGTGGCCTCCCCAGTGCTGAGTCCAGGGGCACAATCCCTGCTGTAGTCCTCCCTTATGCCAGACATGCTTCCATCATCCCTGATGGTCTTGGTCTTGGCCAGTGGTGGGTCCACCCTGGAGCTGTGTGGCATTGCCTCTATCAGCCCTCATTAGCACAGGGAAAGCTTTTAGCAGCTTCTCACAGAAGCCACCACTGTATCTCCCCCAGCCTTCTACCAAAACCTGGCAAACCTGGCCATGCAAACCCAATACACTTTGACTTATTGCTCAGTGTTATTTTTTCAGCCTAAAATAAGGTTTAAAGACCTGTTATTGGAGAGATTAAAGTTATAACATAAACAAACTCGTATGCATGTTGTTGTCACACAGAAAATGCTTTTAGGCTCGTATTTAATGTTCCAGACAAAATGATTGCTTATAGTGAGCTTTGCAGCCTGGATGCCTTTGTAAGGGTAGATACGAACCCTGTTTGATCTTGTGCTATTTGGGGCTTGTTATTTGCATTTTATGGCTCTTATCTTGTAAACAAAGACTCCTTTATACGTCTGCAGATCAGGATGTCACCCACAGAGCTCTGCAGAAATGGTAGAAGGCTCCAGAGGGTACAAGAGATGGGTTCAGGTGCAAATGGAAATCAGGGATGTAAGAGCACTTTCGCTTTGAGGTTCGGCTCACTGCAGCAGAGACTGGAGGTAACTGGTTTGTTTTCCCTATGTGTCATTTGATTTGCTTTTGAAGAGGTTTCAGACTGCACCTAGGGGGATGAAGCCACAGCTGGCATGGTTGTTGCTGGTGAATTTGCTGGAAATTTGCAATGCCTTGCCCAAAATGCAGAGGTGCTCAAGGGATGCAGCATGCTTGGAGCTGCAGGTCCAGCGGGGGTGGTTGTTAGGGCAGGGCTCTCAGTTTAGTGCAAGTTTGCTCTTGGCATTCAATCACACAAACCCAGCATGGTGGGAGTTGGAAGGGACCTCTGGAGCTCACCTCATCCAACCTCCCTGCTCCAGCAGGGTCACCTAGAGCAGGTTGTCCAGGATTGTGTCCAGGTGGGGTTTGGAATCTCTCCAGAGAAGGAGACTCCACAACCTCTCTGGGCAGCCTGCTCCAGGCTCTGATACCCTCACAGAAAATAAGTTTTTCCTCCTGTTTAGGTGGAACCTCCTGTGTTCCAGTTTGTGCCCATTGCCCCTTCTTCCATTGCTGTGCATGTCCACCCTTCAGCTATTGATCAGCATTGATTAGATCCCCTCTCAGTCTTCTCTCTTCCATGTTCAACAGCCCCAGGTCTCTTCTTAGCCTTTCCTCATCAGAGAGAGGCTTCAGTCCCCCCAACATCACTTTTTGTAGCCTCTGCTGGACTCTCTCCAGTAGTTTCTTGTTTCTCTTGAACTGGGGAGTCCAGAACAGGACACAATGCTCCACATGTGGCCTCCCTAAGGCAGAATAAAGGGGGAGGAGAACCTCCCTGGACCTGCTGGTCATGCTCATCTTAATGCACCCCAGGATACCATTGACCATCTTGGTTACAAGAGCACATTGTTTGCTCATGGTGCACTTGTCCACCAGGAATCCTAGGTTCTCCTCTGCCAAGCTAATGCCCTGAGACATTGGAAAACTTGTGGCTGGGAGCTGCTTAGGAGACTTTCTGCTGGTGGCTGATAGCTGCTGGAAAAAAAATAAACCAACAGGAGCAATTGGGAGTCCCTGAGGGTCCTGCTGCACAAGCCACTTGGTCTTGTGCTATCGTGCAATGTTCTGCACATCCCTGGGGCACAGGGCAGCCATTGCTGGCCTCCAGTCCTGACCCCTTGAGTGTCACTGCCTAGTGGGATGGGAGACAAGTACCCCCAAGTCCTTTCAAAGGCAAACCCACTAAAAAGCCACCCTCCAAAAACAGCTGCCTCCAAGACCATCCCTGCATGGTGGCAGTGCTATTTTGTGAGGTTCTCAAGGTAGCAACCAGAGCATCAGCTCTTTTGGTACATGTACACCAACTCGGGGGGGGGAGAGTCACAGAATGAATCAGGTGCCCGCTGCTGTTGTGTGTGAGCAAGTTTTTCTAATGCAGCTATGTCTTGTTTCTGTAAAGGTTATAAAAGTAAATAATCCTGCTCTAACACAGTGTCCTCGCAGTCCCTGCGTAGCTCCATGGATAACTCTTCCTGAGGCTGACTAGTGGTGATTAATATGCTACAGAAGGAAATTATGTTTTTTAAGGGAGCAAAGAGCTAAAGCTGAGAATGTGCCTTGAAGAAGCTGGTTCCCTTCATGCCCTCTGTTCTTGAGGCTGATTAGCTTTTGTTTCTTCCTCCAGCATTAACTGGGGGAGCTGCTGTGTTTTTTTTTCCCTCCTCCCCTGCAAATGCTGATCCCCAGCACTGTGAGGATTAGCCAAGTGGCCAAATGCATCAGGAGGTGACCTTGCTCTGCTGTAAGATCCTTCCTTACAGGTCTGGACTGCTGGGCTGCTCTGAGGAAACATCTCCATGGACCAAGTAAACAACATCAAGCCTCTTTCTGCACCCCATGTGGGTGCAGAAATCCCTGGGGATCTGGATCCATGGGGAGTCTGGAGAGGAACCAGGGCTAGACTACTCAGAGAGGAACCGAGTTGGACTAGAGATCTCTAAAGGTCCCTTCCAACCCAAATTCTGTGATTCTATGAGGAGAGGTGCTGACCTTGTGCAGGAAGGGCTGAAGTGTATCACCCCCTCCCTTCCTGGCAGTTGTGCTGTGCCGAATTAATATTTCGGCTGGTCCTGTGTCTGTAATGAGTTCTTTAGCACTCTTCTCAGGAGCTGTGTTGGGCAGTGCCTTGGGCTGTAGTCAAGAAATGGGAGACCACTGGGAACTATGTTGGTGCTGCCCAATGTTTCTGTGAACACTGTGGCAGGGTACCAAGTACATGTGGTACAGCTGCCAGGTATGTCTTAGGTGCACAGCAAAATGCACCTCTCTGATATTCAAATGCAGTTAACTCATTACCACCCCCACCATCTTCTGCTCAAAGCACATGGTGAGGTGTACAAAAATAAGGAGAGTAATGAAAACTCCCTTTTTCTTGAAAAGTTCTTGATATTGCCCTCTTCTCCCTTCATTCCATGTATATAAATTATCTTGCATGGGATTTAGGTTCTCTAGTTTTGTGTTCATTAATTTCATTCTTATGGACCACAAATGCTGCCCTGAGCCATCCAGTTCTGTCTGCTCCCTGCAGAAGTGGCTTCTCCAAAACTCTCCAGTTAGTGGCCAAATGTCTTTTGACCTTTGAAAGCTTTGGCTTGGGAGGGGAGATCTTCTGCCCCAGGATGGATGCTGCTCCCTGCACAGGGATGCTGCAATATTAATTCCACCGTGAGGAAGGGAGAAGGGGAGAAGTACCTCATCTTTCTGCTCCCTAGATTTAGCTGTGCCATTATCTAGACCCTGCACATAAAACTAATTTTATAATTTGTAAATGTAGCTGAGTGAGTTTTATGGAGGAATGTCGGGAAGTGATGAAATACCTTCAATAGATTTATAAAGAAGTTTAATGTATAAAGCTTTCTCCCCCTTACATCTGCTCCCTTCCCTCTGTCTTGGAGTTGCACACAACAGAAAACACGTCCACAGTAAGGGCATTGTGGCCAGCACTCAAGCCTTTAATTTTGCTTTTACAAGACAGTTTTATAACGTTGAGAAGAATGGAAAAGCTGCAAGGCATGCACACTTGAGACACTCTGCTCCTGGAAAGCTTTGGATGGGCTCCAGGCAATGTTTGGTGGTGAAGAAAGATGAAGGTATTGGAAAGGAAAAATAAAAAAAAAGTGCCAGGCCCTCATCCCACATTGTTCCTGTGAGCTGGGAATGTCATTGGAGCATGGGAAGGACAGAAAAAATGCGCCCCTGCAATGTCATGTGCCTTAAGGGTGAGTTTTGATTGCATTAATAACAGCTTTGTCTGTTCTACCTTTTTGAATTTTCCTTATGTAACGCAGAGAGGCCACCCCGTGATCTGCAGCTAAAATCTCTGCTTTGCACTCATGGTTGGAGTCATTGTGGAGTTCCCCTGTGGTTTCTCTGGAGTTCAACAAGGGAGAAATTCCTGTTTGTTGGCTGTTCTCTGAGTCAGAAAAATGCCTCCCCTGTCTGCCTTCACCAAGGAGAGTGACATTTGTGGTAATCAGTGATTTAGTTTTTTTTTTTTCAAGGGCCTTTCTTCTTTTTGGATGTATTTAAAATGGACTGCTAGTGTTCAGAAATGGTTAGTGAAGGGACAAACAGGTGGATGTTGTGACTGTTGTACCCTCTTTCCTTAGGAAACCAGGCCGGCAAGCGTGCCTGGGTACGTCACAAAGCACCCCTAACACAAGCACCTGCCTCAAACAGCTCTCAGCAGCCCCGTACGAGGGCTTTGCAGGGTCAGGCAAAGGGTTATGGACTTAGAGATCTGGATGAGCAAGCCAGGGCCAGGCTGATAATCAGCATTCATAGAGCAGCCTTATCATAACTGGCAGCAGCCCTCCGCTCCCCCCTCTTCATCGCCCAAGGGCTGAGCAGACGCCTTGGCCAACTTTCCTCCTTAGCTCTCTACTGGGGATTATCAGAAGATCTCGCCTGGTGTGGAAGATGCTCCTCCCAGGCCAGCTTGCCCATCTCTGCCTCAGCAGCTTGCAGATTAATCTCTGCGTTAAGACCTCACATACCTGAAAAGTGTCGGAGAGCGGCTCAGAGCTGGAAGCATCACCCAAGTGTATTTTTCCACTCCATCTCTCTGGTTTTTATGTTGTTGGTTGCGTTTTCTTGTAACGATTCCCAGCTTGGACTCTGCCTCGATTTTTCTTCTTTTATTTTAATTTTTTTTTTTTAAATTTTTTCGCTATCTTTCTGTTGAACGCTGGTGGAAAAAGAGAGTGCTTTCCTCCTGCCTACTTAAATCTTTGGCTGACTCTCACAGAAAAACAGTCACACTTACTGCAGCTCCCAAAGCCTTCAAATCATCGGGGGAGAGGGGAGGAGGGAGCCGCAGAGTGAAGGAAATCATTAGTATAGGTGTAGAGTGAAGAATTGCCTTCCTTTAAACTCGTGATCCGTCTGTGTTCCTACAGATCATTGTCTCTGATTTTCTTTTTTCTCTGCCCAATATCTCTTTTCTGTTATCTTCCCTCTGCCTGTGCTGTCGGATCTGTGGCGTGTCCTGTTTGGCTGGGACATCTCACTCCCAGGAGAGTTTGAATATGGACACTGGGACTTGAAGATCCGGATTATTGACGAGAAATCATTACTAAAACCTTTTAATGCATCTTCTGTAATTGATATGGCAATGGGGGGAGGGCATTTTTCCCTGTAGATGCAGGATTGGTTTTCTCCCTCCCCCTAATGTCTTTAAAAGCACTGTGTGTGGTGTCCTCCAGCCATTGACTGATGGGTTAAAACGTACTGGTGCCAGATGCTTTGGGGTATGTAAATATTGCCCTATTTGCTACTCACAGATGAATACACTTGCAGGAAAGCAGATGGACCCCAAAATACTGAGCAGCTGAAGACCTCGAGGGGCAGAGAGCTCCCTCCCAGATAAGCACCACCCTTTGTGTAATATTTGGGTCCCCCCCTTTTGGCTACCAAGCTGCTTGGTCACTCGTGCACAGCTATAGCCTGAAATGTGGCCTTATTGCCCTGAGTTAAGCTGGGTGGATCCTACACCTTCTTCACTGTAAGGGTTGTGAGGCCTTGGCCCAGGCTGCCCAGGGCAGTGGTGGAGTCCTCCTCCCTGGAGGGACTGAAAAGCCGTGGAGGTGTGGTGCTGAGGGACATGGGTTAGTGGTGACCTGGCAGTGCTGAGTTCACAGTTGGACTTGATGATCTTAAAGGTCTCTTCCAGCCAAAATGATTCTATGTTTCTGCAGGGGAGAGAGCAAAAGAGGTGCTCTGAGCGGGGCTGAAAACACCCAAATCTCTTGCTTGGGACAAAAAGCAGACTTGCTGGGGTGAGGGGAGTGGTGCTGGTGTCTCTAAAGGAGCTCAGGGAGGGGAGGGTTAGGTGTCCACTGTGGTGAGACTTGACAAAGCCCCCATTTCCTTAACCACGACTATCTTCTGACCATCTCCCATGGCTTTTTGCTGGTATCTGTTGCTAGGAGATGGAAAGCATACTTCCTTTTGAAGCATCTCCAGCTGTCCTCTACCTTCCTGGAGAGCTTCAGCTTTGTGCAGTCTCCTCACTCCTTTCCTCTGCTCACATTCATCCCTTTCATCTTTCTCCTTTTGCCTCTGTGCACAGGTCAGGAAGGACTCACCGTGTCCTCCTGCTGCAATGTGGAGCTGTGCTGCAAGCCTGCTCCCCAAACCCACTTCTTTTAATTTGCATGGGATTCAGCAGCAGGCACCTGCCTGTGAACTTAACTCCTCTGCTGGATGCTCATGTTCCTCCCCAAGGATGGAGGAGCCAGGGCTAAGAAAAAAAACAGCCCCTCTGGCATGTGTGCAACTCCTTCTGCATGCAGATGTGGGCTACACAGGGGACCCCCCCACACCTCCATGGTCAGGAGTTTGCCTTCAGGATGTGCAACAGCTTCTCAGCCCTCTGCAGGCATTCCTCTGCTCAGTGGGATTTGCTTGAGCATCAATCCTGCTTCAAATAAAAGCTTTATGGTGCTGCTGTTAGGAAGGCAAGCAGCAGAGAGGGTTTCCCTTACAGGGTTGAAATAAAAAGCACTGGTGAGGCTGCACCTTGAATCTTGGGTTCCATTTTGGGCCCCTCACTCCAAGGAGACTGAGGGGCTGGAGTATGTCCAGAGAAGGACAACAAAGTCAGGGAACGGTCCAGGGCACAAGTCTGGTGAGGAGCAGCTGAGGGATTTGGGGTTGTTGTGCCTGGAGTGGAGGTTCAGTGGAGACCTTCTGGCTCTTGACAACTCCCTGACAGGAGGTTGGAGCCAGTTGTGGGTTGGTCTCTTCTCCCAAGGAATAAGCAACTGGACAAGAGGAAACAGCCTCAAATTGCACCAGGGGAGGTTTAGGTTGGATATGAGGAAAAATGTCTTCCTTGAAAGGGTTTTCCAGGCCTGTCCCAGGCCGCCCAGGGCAGTGGTGGAGTCCCCATCCCTGGAGGGGTTTCAAAGCCATGTAGATGTGGTGCTGAGGGACATGGATTAGTGGTGTCCTGGCACTGCTGGGTTAACAGTTGGACTTGATGTTCTTAAAGGTCTTTTCCAAACTAAATCATTCTGTGATTCTAACATGAAAAGAGAGGTGAGGGATACCGCAGGGGCACAGATGAGAACAGGGACGACTATGAGAGTAGGGTCATTTGCCCCAGTTTTGGGCTTTAAAAAAAAAAAAAAGAAATGAAGCAAAATGTGTAAGAAACGAGGAACCCCTTCTCTGTGTTGGGGCCACGTGCTTGCAGCTCACTCCCACAGCTGCAGAGCTGCCTACGCAGAGCAGGTGGGCACTGAGGGCACCAAAATGTTTAGGGATTGCCTAGCGAGGAGGTGACATTTTCCAGCTTGCCTCAGGACATGAGAAGAATGTCTGTGTGTCCCAGCTGGACCCACGAGCTGGTGCTGACCTATCTACATACAGAATTATATGCACAGGCAGATTCCTGCTTCCCCACCGCGGAGCAAGGGGTTGAGCCCAGCGCAGTCGTAGGCCAGGATGAAAAGAAGCCAGCGTGGAGTTTTCCCTGAGAAAAGCCCCGGGTCCAAGGATGTCAGCAAAGAGCAAGGACTCAGCAGGAGCTTGGCGAGGTTGGAGTGATGTGTTTAGCTGAGCTCCTGTTTACTTTCTTTTGGAATGAGGGATGTAGCTGGTTGGGAGAGAGCAATGAAAATTCAAGCTTCCCCTCCCTGCATCCATTAATGCCTGCTGAGCGAGGGACTCCCTGCTATGGCCAGTGACCTGCCTTGAAGGCAACAGGGCTGGTGGCCCTCCAGTGCTCTCTCCTCCTCCTGTCCACGCTGATTTACCATTTCCCATATTTCATTTCTATCGTGGCCTGCGGCAGCCACGCTTAGTGATTGCTTCACACATTCATCATGCTGCGGGTGTCACAGCGTGATGGCTGGTGCCTTTGTTTGATTGCCAAAAAATCCTCCCCCTAAACCACCAAACCCCTCGCCAAACCGGTTTTAACCTACCTTTAAAGCTGAGGTTGCAGCAGAATTTTCCATGGGAAGTGGAGAAGCTTTCTGCGATTTCCTACTCTTCCCCTTTCCAGCCTAAACCTAAGATTTGCTTTCAACATTATGGGCACTGAGTTCTCAGGGAATGCTTTGTTTTGGAGTGACAGTAGTGAAATGAAAAATAAGGACTTATCTCAAGTGCTAAACTAAACTGTGTAAGTTAGAAAGAAGCTTTTCTGGGAACTTTTTCCTTTGGGCCATGTTGCATAAGTGTTAACTCAGGATGGTTGGGGTCAATATGGAGGCATGTCTTTGCCTCACTGTCAAGAGGTCATAGAATCTTTGAATGGGTTGGAAGAGACCTTTCAAGGCCATCTAGTCCAACCCTCCTGCAGTGAGCAGGGACAGCTTCAACTACAGCAGGTTGCTCAGAACCAAAATCCAACCCTACCTGGAATGTTTCCAGGGATGGGGCTTCTGCCACCTCTCTGGGCAACCTGGGCCAGGGTCTCACACCACTCATTATATTAAATCTCTTCCTTCTCCCTAGTCTAAATCTCCCCTCTTTTAGTTAAAAGCCATCACCCTTTGTCCTGTCACAACAGACCCTATGAAAACATCTCTCCTCATCTTTCTTATAGGCTCCTTTTAGTTACTGAAAGGCTGCAAACAAGTCTCCCTGGAGCCTTCTCCTCTCCATGCTGACCAAGCCCAGCTCTCTCCTGCTGGCCTCCCAGCAGAGGGGTTCCACCCTCGGGTCACTGCTGGGGCTCCTCTGGCCCCGCTCCAGCAGGTCCCTGTCTCTGCTGTGCTGAGGACTCCAGAGCTGCCCCAGCACTGCAGGGGGGTCTCCCCAAAGTGGGACAGAGGGGCAGGATCCCCTCCCTGCCCTGCTGCCCACGCTGCCAGGGGTGCAGCCCAGGATAGGGTTGGACCTTAGGGGCTGTGAGCACACGGTGCCAGCTCATGTCCAGCTTTTCATCCACCCCCATCCTTTTGCCCTACCGTGCCTGGCCAGCATCAGCTCTTTGAGCCTTAATTTCCACCTTGTGCTTCATAAATGGAAAGGAGAAAGCTCACTGAAGGCGGCACAGCAATAAACCTGAATTTATTCTATAAGGAAAGGCTCATCCTACCTGGCTGTGGGCTGTGGTGCAACACATAACCCTTGCCATAAATGCTTTAAGCTCCAGTGTAGAAAAGCAGAAAGCCCTCACTTCTTCTAGCACCTCCTCCTACCCGCCGTTACGCTTGGGAACATACTGCTCGTGTCAAACTTGAGTGAGACAAACTGCTCTCCCCCCACCCCATCCCTGGGCTGCTGTCGGCTGTGCAGCCACCCTTCCGTCCCACTTAACCGCCTGGGCTAACGAGGGAAATCAATCATGCCACCCCAGGGCTGGCCATCCATCTCTGCCAGCACTGCCCCCTCCTCGGCGACGCTGGAGGGGCTGGGGGAGGCCTGACCATCCCTGTGGCATGGTGGACAGCCCCTAGCTTAGGTTCCCCACGAGTGTCTTGCGGGAGAAGGGCACAGCTTGCAGGGAATTGCAACTAAAATTGTAGGGAATTGCAATTAAAAGCCAATATTTCAACTGCACTGGATGTTTTGCGGTTGTTCTCTTGGTATTAATAATCTCCTTCTAGGCGTTCTCTTCTTCCAGGAGACATTCATGCTAGATCTGCTTGTTTGTAACTGAAAGAAAACCCATTATAGGACCATCTCGAGTCCTCTGTAGGAGGCACGTCTCTGTTTTAGCAGAAATCACTGGCTCAGAAAAGCCCCAGCAGCCCAGAAGTGTAAAACCACAAATGAAGTGAGTGGTGTTGGAAGATGCCGGCCCATTTGCTTTATTTTTCACACCTAATTTCTGCAAATCCCCCATGGTAGTGCTTGAAAAGAACATATTTCCCCTTCTCTTTTCCTGCTAGTTTTGTCATTCTGATAAATGGTTGATGTGCTGGTTGTGTTTCTAATGCTGCTAGAAATGGTCGTGGCTTTTGTGGCTTTGAGCTGGCACCAAATGTGATTTCCACAACAAAATGAGAGAGAGTGGCTGGAGATAACTATTCCTTACACCCCACGACGATTTGCTCTCCTAGGAGTAACACCTGCCTATTTTACATCTTGACAATAGCTTTCCTTATTTATTTGAAAGGCTAGGAATTCTTTGAAGATATTTCTCTTTTTCTCTTCTATTTCTGGTAGTTGTGCGACAGCAAATTGGTCTCCAGCTGCACCTTTTCTCCTCTGTTTTGGCTGGAGGGAGCTTGTCTTGCTTGCTGGGTGATCAAAAATCATCCCACGAAATGGCACCCAGCCTTGCAACGAGCCATTGGGGATGTGGTGTTGAAATAACACCTCAGTCAGCAGCGATGTGACGGCGCGTTGGGGCAATGCCGTGTTCCTCTGCACTGCCTCATGGAGCACTCACACCCCCCCGGGGTTAATGGCCACCAGAATGGTGGTCGTAGAGCACCTGTCTTATGAGGAAACCCTGAGAGACCTGGGGATGTTTAGCATGGAGAAGACTAGGGAGGATCTTATCAATGCTACTCTGCTCCAGTGAGGCCACTTCTTGAGCGTCCAGTGCTGGGCTCCCCAGTTCAAGACCAACAAGGAACTACTGGTGAGAGTCCAGTGGAGGCTGTGAAGATGTTGAGGGCACTGGAACATCTCTCTGATGAGGAAAGGATGAGAAGAGACCTGGGGCTGTTTAGCATGGAAGAGAGAAGACTGAGAGAGGATCTGATCAATGTTGATCAATAGCTGAAGGGCAGAGGGGAGGAGGATGGGGCCAGACTCTTGTCAGTGGTGCCCAGCGACAGGATGAGGGGCAATGAGCACAAATTGGAACTCAGGAGGTTCCACCTGAACAGGGGGAAAAACTTCTTTGCTGTGAGGGTGCCTGAGCCTGGAGCAGGCTGCCCCAAGAGGTTGAGGAGTCTATTTCTCTCAAGAGATTCCAAATCTGCCTGAATGCCATCCTGGGCAACCTGCTGTGTGTGACTCTGCTGGAGTAGGGGGGGTTGAATGAGATGATCTCCAGAGGTCCATTTCGACTCATGCTGGGTTTTGTTTGGAAACAGAGTGATGTACCCCTGTGCCTCTGCCTTTGGTGACATGAAGGACAGCTGGTGTTGGGTGCTATCAAGAGGAGACTGAGATGGAGCGCAAGCGGTTTGTTGTTTTGTGTGGAATGCGACGAAGCTGCTGTTGAGCTGGAGAGCTGGTCTAGGTCACAGGTGAGAAGGGGAGCAAAGCCATTTTTGCTGGGCTAACAACCATTTTTGGTTAGGTTGAAAAGCAGTGTTGCTCTTTGGTGAAGTCCTTTTTTAAATGTCAGCTTCATACTAGCTGCAAAGACCCCGATTTTCCATGCCTCTACTTTTCTGAAGGTGTCAGACCCAGGAACTAACCACCTCCCAGAACTAGTTAGGATGGCAATTGCCTTGCAGCCAGCTTTGAGCCTTATCTTGGGTGAGTCCTCAGGCAGTTGTCTGCATTCATTCGTCTGTCCCTTTTTCACTTATATTGAAGGAAGGCCATGCTAAGTACCAGTATCTAGAAAATGAGAAACACTGGTGACGTGGAAGATCTAACATTATTAACACAGTCAAATATTTAAAGTACTGTAAAGTGTAGTTCCCTCAGAGCTCTGTGGATTTGCTCACCATACCCTGTGTATGTATATGGAGGTGATGTTTGCTTTCTCCATCTTTTGAAAGCTTTTTGGGCGTTCTGGCTCTTCCTAAAATGAACATTAAACAGTTCACATAGCTCCTTGGCTGGCTCTCTTTAAAATTCTTGCATCCAAGTTCCCTGGCCTTGATCAGCTAAATGTGTCTTGCTCTTGTAGATGGCACGTTTTGCCACTTTTGCATAATTTGTAGTTGTTATGAAGTCCTCAGATGACTTCTTCCCCTGATGCTAAGTGGGAACAGCAACATTTAGATCCCATGCAGTCTGCTGTCAGGTTCTCTCTTTTCACATGGAAAGCA
>NW_008604651.1:18373-52502 GCF_000691845.1 Merops nubicus
TTGTTCTCCACACCACTGGACAAAGAGCTTTCTCCTGTGGTAATATGAGCTGCTGTTTTACCCCAAATAGGATAATATTTAATCTGATGGACATCATAGGGTTTCACAAAGTGCCGTAGCGTGACTGGGAAAAGAAGAACGATTCAGGATTACGGCGAGACAACTCAGCCAAAATGTAAACAGAAGACATTACAAAGCACTAGGGGGACCTGCTCGTGCCTCAGAATGCTATTTGTGATCTTTAACGGATTCAAAATAGCTGACAGGATAAAAGACGAGCCTGTCTCTGTGAGTTTGCAATTAGGCACTGGGCTCGCAAGTGTCTGTTTTCTAGCAGACATCACCGCTGGTGGTTGGGCGGCTCGTGTTTTCGTCGAAGGGGCACTGGAGTTGGACTGAAGAATCAGAGCTGGGAAAGGACTGCTAACATGAGAAAGGAAATGAAGCTCTTGTGCTGGGAGGGGAGGCGAGGGAAGACTGACTTAATTAAATTAGCAAAATGAAAGCTGAGAAACATAGCTGCCTATAAATACATTGGTGGAAGACGGGGAGGGGAGAGCTTCAGCGAAGGAAAACTATTTATGCCCGAGGACAGTGTTGGCACAAGAACAAATGTTCATAAACTGGCCCAGAATAAATTCAGCCTGGAAACTGTAAGATTGCTTCTGACAATCAGACTCTGGACCAGCCTTCCTGTGGGAATAGAGGGGATAAAACCCTTCCTGCTTTTAGCGGAGGGCCAGATCCGATGAACCAGGGGTGCCATGTAGCCCAGTGTTCCTTTCCCTTTCCTTATTTTTCTATGATTTCTGCCTCAGTCTCATATTTATGCCAATTCTCATCACGTCCCACCCTCCTCCCTGTCCCCTGATATGTATCTTGTTTGCTGGCTTCACTCCTTTCTGATGCAGGTGGCTTTCTTCTAACTGTAGTAACTTCCCTGTGTGGTCAGGAGCCTGCAATATTCTTGGTGCCTTTTTATTTTTTATCTCTGTGCCCAATCCCTCTTCATCCATTTGTCTATTTTAGGTTGAGGAGGCCAGGCAGAGGACAGATGGTGTCCTCCAGCCATGGTGGCTCTGCCAAACCCCACACTGGTAAGAGGCTCCCTGGAGGGGAGTCTTGGTTTAAATGGGCATAAAATGGGGATCAGAGCCTATTTTCAACCCTTGCACCATGTGGCCCTGAAAATAACTTGTCCCACTGATGGAGAAGGGGTTTTTGGAGATCCAAGGTACTCCTGTTTGCACGCGTGGGAGCTGCAGATGCTGAGCAGCCTCGGGAGGCTTGATGACCAATAGTTTGCAGTCTGAGCTATCCTGTTTGCACAGCTCTTTCTGGGACTGGGAAGCAAGAGATGCTTTGTAATACCTAATTTTGTGTGCTTTTTGTGAACTTTTTAGGCACCTTTGCTCACGTTTCCATCAAACTACTGCAGTGGGCATGTGGGCAGTAAGGTTGCTGAGCTTACCTTGTCTACAGCAACGTTTCCTGGATGACATCAGCCAAATCTTGGCTCACCAGACTGGATGTTTCTGTTTGGTTTAGGTGCAGCAATTAAGTTTATAAGTTTAAGTTGCTCTTCTGCTAAAGATAAGTGGATGGATATGAGTGGGTGTGAGGAAAAAAAGGGATTTCTTTGTTTGCAGGTTGTACCCATTACACTAGGCTGGAGCCTTTCTTTGTTTATTACCATAATGACTAGGAAGTGCACTCTGAAACTTCCCAAAAAGCTGGAGGCCTTGCAAGGAGAAGCATAAGACCAAATTCCTCCTGCAGCAGAATCATGATGTTGAATCACAAGCGTCCCGAAGAAAAAAAATAAAAAAGAAAGAAAAAAAAAAAATCTTTGTAGGATATTAAGAAAGCTTTCTGGATTATGAAAAAGAAATCTTTTCAGCCAGGTAGTTGAAATACTGTGCTTTCCAGGGAATTAAATGCCTGCCTGTGTGTGTTTTGGGCACCTAATTCCTGTAAGGCTTATAGGAACGCCTGCCTTCATTCATATTCTGGGAGTGTCGGTGCTTAACTAGCCGCCGCCGCACGCGTGCTCCATCAGATAGTCAAACAATTCCTCTTGATGAGGGAGCAAAGCTTTGCACCAACGCCTCTCTTCTGCAGGCACGCAGCTCTTGCAAAGGCCTCGCAAGAGCATCTGTTTGAACTTTCCTCTGCCTTCGTTTCAATGCAATTATGCCTTTAGTTATCATTATCAATCTTATCACATGTGGAAGTTGGGTGTCTCTAAGTTCTAAGGCAGCTGAAATAAAAGCCCTTCTCTGTGATTCTTCACCTCGTGTCCTACCCTCCTGCCTCCTGTCTCCAAAGCGTGCATTTCTAACCCCATAAAAGTCTGTTCCACTTCCCTGGTGTTATTTCGGGTTTTAGATCCGTTCTTATCAATTCTTTTTTTCATAAAGCAAAATAGAAATGATGTCTGATCAGAATGCATTAGAAAAATAATCCTAAACAATACAACCAAGCAAACTAATTTAGTGAGGCAACAGTTTGCAGACATCAAGGCTTTTTTTTCTCTTAATGCTTAAATGTATAATTGGGCAGCAGGTAAAGTTGAATAAATCATTTATGGAAGGACAAGCCGTGGACTTTCCCAACAGAATGGGAAGCCTCTGCACACCAGGCTTTGCTGGACTTCCCTCCACACTGAGGGGAAACTGAGTGCCCAAACCTTTTGGATGGGCCACTGAGGAAGGACTGTGGGACAACTGAGTACCCAAACCCCAAGAATGGGTTGCTGAGGAAGGACTGTGGGGTCAAATGAGCTGCCTTGCCCCAGCTGAAAGGACCCAGCCCTGGAGAAGGCTCAATTTGGGTCACTGTTTCCCTGGCAGCATCAGGGAGGGATTCAGGCTGTGAGCTCCTGAGCTGTGAGGTGCTACCAGGGACAAATCCCAGCAGTGGGGTGAGTGATGCTGTGGGGAGAGTGATGTTGTGGGGACAGCACTGGGGTGGGACTGGTCAAACCTGTCTTTGACATGGCAAGACCTTATAGAATGTGAATTAGTAAGAATTTAATTTGCAAAACTTCTACCTGTTCCTTAAACTCCTTGCCACCCCATTTTTTTTGGATATGGACTCATAAGTTATGGCCCTAAGGCAGCTTTATTATTGTCAGGGTTGTACATACTCTGATCTGCCTTTGTTGGTTTGGGTCCTGACACTGGGAAAAAGAATACTGAAATTCTCACACCTTCTCTTCATTTATTTAGTGTTACCTTGGCTCTGCTCAGTGAGGGTGCCTCAACATTAAGATTTTACCAGCCGAGTCCTGCTGCACAATGCATGGGAGCGTTTCTGCTTGCAGCCCCCTGAGGGCAAGCGGAGAGTAAATCGATAACTCTTCGGGAACTCAAACCCAGAGGCTGTGTGGTGCTCAGCTCCAGCTGCTCTGCCATGTGCAGCTGGTCCGAGTCTCATCTCCTCCTCCAGCTGCCGTTCCCCTAATGTGTTGCTTCTGAGATGCTGTCTTAAAGACTGTTTTGGGGGGATTATGTTAGATGAGGTAGAGAACCAGGCTGAACTCCTTGCTGGAGCTCTCAGCTGAGCTGCCTGCCTTCGTGCCTCTCCAGCGTGTCTATCTGGTGGTGTAAAGGAAAATGTCATTACTTTTCAGCCTAATCCCTACTGAAGTGTTGAGCTCCTTCTTCTGATGGCCAGCAGCAGTCTAGGAGATGCCAAGACAACTTAAGCATCCATCAGGGCTGTGGGAAGGGGTCACCCTGGCTGGTGGGTGTGAGTTCAGCCTGGGGACCAAACCTACAAGGCTTTTTCGCTGTTGCCTTTATCCCATTCCAGAGGCAATTCCCTGTCCCTCTCTTCAGTAGTAATCACTGACTTTCTTCCGTGATCTTGAGATGAACTGATCTCTCTGTGCCCTGTGTCCTCTCCAGGGCTGTGTGGGGACAGAGCGGGTGGTGGGGAGCCCCGGGGCTGGCAGTGGTGGATGCTCTGCAGGTGAATGGGGAAAGAGAGGAGGATGGAGGAAGAGTGGCTGGAGCTGGTGTTTATTGGCCACATTTGTCCCTTCTGCAGTCGTCCCTGTGACCCACTCCTGTGGCGTGCTTCCAGGAAAGTCATCAGGTACTAAAAATAACCGTGGAATAGCTGATGGTGTCTTCTCTCTGCGTGTTAGTGGAATTAGCCAGGAAGCAGACTCCAGCCAGGACCATTTCTGCCTGTGGATGGCTGCTCTCCCATCCTGCTGGGCAAGGACAGGAGTCTGCTGGTCTCCTGGACAGGACTTGGAGGTCACAGAGCACAGCACCTTGGCGTTGCTCCATGGCTTCGCTGCCGTGCTTGCTAGGCTGTCAGAGGTGGTTTTCCTCTTAGGCTGTGAAGCCAGGCATTGACAGGCAAGTCAGCTTTTCCAGCATTGTTTGTGTTTATTGCCTTTTGCAGGCATGTTGTCAAATCTTTGGCACAGCTTTGTTTGGTTCTCTGGGTCAGAATAGAACCATACGATCATAGAATCAGTTTGGTTGGAAGAGACCTTTAAGATTGTTGAGTCCAATCATTAGTCCAGCACTGCCAGGTCACCACGAAACCATGGCCCTCAGCACCACATCTCCTTGGCTTTGAAACCCCTCCAGGGATGAAGACTCCACCACTGCCTGGTCCAGAGCTTGACAATCCTTTTGGGGAAGACATTTTTCCTGATGTCCAACCTAAACCTCCCCTTGTGCAACAGGAGAGGCTATGGATGTAACTTCACATCTGAGGGACTGAAATCTTCCAACTTTATTGCTCTCCTCACCCTCGAGTGGGAATGTGGAGCTGGCATCCAGAGTAGCCATAGTCTAAAGCACTCTTACCTGTGAACTGATGATGGGCGCAAACACCCTTAACTTTCTCCTACAGGACAAGAATTTCTGGAGTGCCCCATAGGAGGGGAAAAACCAAGAGCTTGTTGTGTGTGCTGCAATGGTCTGCTGTCCTTTGCATGACCACAGAACTAGGCTTGCAAATCATTCTGCTGCTTTTCCTCTGGTCCACGTCTTTATTTGCTTCTTGTTATCATTAAGGACATTATTCTCCTCCCTGGCCTTTCCTGTGAGATGATGCAAAGCCAAGTTGCTCAGGATTCCAAGGAGGATGGGTGGGCTGATATGAACCTCACTGATTCAGCTGGGCCTCTTTAGTGGTGAGGTCTGGAGGTTACAGATGTGGGTTTGGTCTGGTGCAGTTGTGGGTCAAAACCACCTAATAAAAATCCTTGGGCACTCAGGATGCCCTGTGGCAAGTGGAGGAGGTGGTCTGGACATCCTTTGGTGTTAAATACGTGGAGGGATTTAAAAGCCATGCAGATGTGGTGCTGAGGGCCATGGTTTAGTAGTCACCTGGCAGTGCTGGGTTAACAGTCAGACCTGATGGTGTTAAAGGTCTCTTCCAACCAAAACAACTCTATGATTCTCTTGTATGAAGTAGCTGTTTTCTTCTGGCCTCTGTCTGAAGTGACCTGTGCTCCATGACCTTGTGTGCTGGGTTGTAAATATCATCTGCCCTACCTTAGCAAAGCATGTTTAGTCCTTCAGTCAGCACCAGCAGTGCCCATAACCTTGCTTGTAACCACCCTCTGAAACGACTCCTCTTTATCATCCATGCTAATTGTGTTCAGCCCTGGAAATTAATGACGGGGGGAGGCGTCTCCATCCCCGTTTGTGGAAGAGGGGCTCTCCCTATGGCTCACTGGTGTGGGGGGCTGAGTGCTCAGGGTTGCTCTGTCAGCTAAACCCTCATCAGCTCCTCAGGTGCGTGAAGTCCTTCAGCTGGAAATACCAAGCACCAGGGCCATGCACACCAGGGTCAAGGGCTGGTCAGACGCCGCGGCTGGGGACGTAGATTTGTCTGCGCTCACGCTCTGCTCTTCTGCTCTTGGATTTATCTCTGCTTTTCATGCAGCTGTTGTATTTACGGCTCTTGCCCTGCAATTATAGGTGCTACGTTTCTCAGCTTTCCTTTCTGGGAAGCTCTTCTGCATGTGTGATAAGGGCTGCACCCCCTCCCTGCCCCCCTGCCTTAGGAAGCGGGATGTGATTCCCTTCGTCTTTTCCTGCTGCTTTTCTGGCTGCAGCCCTGATCAAGCGTGGAGTTCACAGAGGGGACAACGACCATGGTTCGAGGGGAGATGGGCGTCCACTGCCCTCTCTAACCACAGTTGCCTCTTTTATTTATAACTCCAAGCAAACAGGTGCTAAAAGCTTTTTTTTTTTTCACCCTGTCCTTCTTGCGTTGCACAGTCAGACTCTCTCTTGACATCTCTGTCTCCCTCCAAAGCTCCTTTTGCATTTCTTGGCATTTCTGCAAGGATTTGATTTATCTTTTTATCTCCCCTTCTTTCTTATGACAGGTTTGGGAAGAGAAGTGGGTGGAGTTGTCCTTAAGTTCTCCGCAGGTGATGTAGGGATGGGAGGTCTTCTTCTCACTTCAGATATTGTGTGTTTTTTTCAGCAGGGTGCCACTGGGCATCCCTGTTCAGAGTCGTGTTTTGGAGTCTTGAAGGGTTATGCTTTAACAAAGTTAATACCTGTGAATCTCTGCTGTGATGGGTCTTACTTTGCTTGTTCAATCCAGTTACGTGGGTGGATCCTACAGGTATCAATTTGCTCTCAGAATGGAGGGGAAAAAACCCTTTGGAAACAGGTTTGTGTAAATCTTCCACATGGTGTAGTTCTTTAACCTTTCTGCTCCAGAACAACCCAGAAGGCCTCATAGTTTCCTTCAGAAGTTAATTCTGGCTGTTCACAGTGCATTTTTAACCAGGTAGCTCCTAGGTGCATTCTCTTTAAATATCTACTCTGCGGTAAAGCAAAACCCCATCACTGATGCTGTCACCAGAGAAAAATGTATTCATTATTATTGTTATTATTATTTTTAGGAAAGATGCAATCTCACCTCATGCATAAAATTAGTTTAATGAAACAGCAAGAATGGGAGGGAATATTGGCTTTCCTGTGCTTGTTTCTGGAGTGAACAATTTCTTCGCTCCCTTTCAAGCCTTGGATGAATGATATGTCAGTGAAACTGCACTTTTAGCTGAGGTCTGTCCATGAAGACAGCAGGGAACCAAAAATTAGGTTTCAAAAATGACTTAAAAAAAAAAAAAAGAATTTTTGAGTTGCAAGACATAGTCCTTAGTTTTTGACCCCTCACATTGAGGAGCTGGAGCGTGTCCAGAGGAGGATGATGAAGCTGGGGAAGGGTGTAGAGCACAAGTCTGGTGAGGAGCAGCTGAGGGACCTGGGGGTGTTGAGCCTGGAGCAAAGGAGGCTCAAGGGAGACATTTTGTCTCTCAACAACTCCCTGACAGGAAGCTGGAGCCAGGTGCGGGTCAATATCTTATTCCAAGGAACAACGTGAACAAGGCAAGAGGAAACAGCCTCAAGTTGCATCAGGGGAGGTTTAGGCTGGATGTTGGGAAAAATGTCTTCCCCAAAAGGATTGTCAAGGCCTGCCCCAGGCTGCCCAGGGCAGTGGTGGAGTCCCCATACCTGGAGGAGTTTCAAAGCTGTGGAGATGTGGTGCTGAGGGCCATGGTTTGGTGGTAACCTGGCAATGCTGGGTTAACATTTGGACTTCATGATCTTGAAGGCCTCTTCCAACCAATTCTGTGATGTTATGACTCTAAGCAGTCAATAAAGCTTGAGACCTGAGAACAACTTAGGGAGAGAGAAAGAAGGTGGCAGTGGAGCAGCAAATGAGTTCATGCTCTGTCTTGTAAATCCTCAAATGAAGGGGATACATTTCATCTGTGCTGGAGGGGGCAAGTGGCACCATGTCAGTAGGGTTTGGTGGCCCAGAACTTGGAGTGTCCCATGGTCTTTCCCTGAGCTAAAGTTGCACCATGCTTCTCTTGAGGTTGTCACTGCTGCTTTTAGCTGCCTACAGGCCACAGGCAGCATGCTGTTGAAGTGCACTTGTGCTTGCCTGCCCCTCTAAAAACTTCTTCTTTCACTTAACTCGCTGGGAATTGGAAAGGAGAGATGAGGATAAAAGTGATAATGTCATCTCAGGGCATCCAAATGCTGGTGATGGCAGCGAGGCTGCACGAGCTCTCGTCCCCTCCAGCAGTCTCACGCCGTGTTGTCCTTCAGCTTGTTTCCCTTCAGGACTCTGGGTTATCCTGGGGATTTTGTCACTGAAAAATGAACTTTAATTAATGTCTCCCTCTCCTGTGGAAAAACTTGGTTAGAAATTTCAACCCAGAAATGTCCTTCTTCAGCAGTTGAAGGATCTTCCCCCTGTGTTTGGAGGAACATCTTGATCAAAAAGCTGAGCTGGGTGCTGGCAACGGGGCCTATCACAGCTTCTCGCCCTGGGATTTGGGTGGGACCAAACCAAGACCTCCACTCAAGCAGGGGAGAAAGGGAGGGATGACTTTCCTTGAGAAAGGCAGGAGGAAGAAAAGCTGTACTGTGAGCAAAAGTAGCAATGGGGGGAAAAGATAATACATAAATCCCCTGATATTCTCTGTTCCTCTGGCCTCCTTGTACTCTCTAGATACCCTTTGGACATTATCACAGCTTTGCTGATGTCCTTGTCCATATCTCCTCTAGTCTGGATCTCTTTGTTTAGGTACATGTAGGTTTTCACAGAAGCTGGTAAGAGCTGTGTGTCCTGGGGAGCCCTGCTGTCCTCCCGAGCTTGGGTGAAAAGAGTAAACTAGATTAGGGGCTCTTTGAGTGAGAAAGACCAAAGGATGGGCTGGATATGAGTGTGGGAGGGAGGCAATTACAGGCAAACCTATTTTATTTTCATCAATAGATGTGAGTCAAGCTTGGGCTTCTGTTGCATATCTCCTGATTCCTTCCTTCCCTTGCAATTTGTATGGGGTGTTTACACTTTCCCCCCTCCTCTCCTCTTCCCTCTATAGATGTAGGAGATAGACACTTTTTTAAATACAAGGTGAGGGTTTTTTTCAGCTCGTCAAATCCTCTCTGGTGGCACCAGGGCTCTAACAAACCCTAAAAGACTTTGAGGCTGGCTGTGTGCAGTCTTATTTCTTTCGGATGCCAACCCCCAGCACTCCCTCCACCAGCAACCCTACTTCATTGTGATGGCTTTCCAACATCTCCTCGCCCTCGGGCTCCTGCAGCTCTCACTCAGCACTGCTTGCTGCTACTTACTTCACTCCCTTTTCCTCCCTCCAAGTTGTCTTGGGTCCATTTCATGGCTTTCCTGTACGACTGTTCTTCAGCTCACTTCTTCAGATGTCTCCTTTCCATTCCCCACACCTCCCTTGCCTAATGGTTCTGGTAACTCTGCACTGGTGTTTGGCCCAAGCAGGCAGGTCCCCACTGCTCAGTCCCTTTCCAGAGGAAGCAGTCAGCATTTCCTCCTAACAGTAAATCTCGTGCACCACAGAAATGTGCTTGAATTAATGTTGTACTGTTGAACTGTTGTACTCTCTGATGAAGAAAGGCTGAGAAGAGACCCGGGGCTGTTGAGAAAAGAAGACTGAGAGGGGACCTGATCAATGCTGATCAATATCTGAAGGGCAGGGGGGAGGAGGATTGGGTCAGACTCTTTCCAGTGGTGCCCAGTGACAGGACAAGGGGCAACAAGCTCCAACTGGAACTTGGGAAGTTACAGCTGAACAGAAGAAAAAACTTCTTTGCTGTGAGGATGCCAGAGCCTGGAGCAGGCTGCCCAGAGAGGCTGTGGAGTCTCCTTCTCTGGGGAGATTCCAAACCTGCCTGGATGTGATCCTGGGCATCCTGCTCTGGGTGGCCCTGCTGGAGATATGTCCAGAGGTCCCTTCCAATCCCCACCATGCTGGGGTTCTGTGAATACTGTTGACCTTACTGACCAACATCTGTCATTCACATTGTGTTGCAGTGGCTGGGGACAAAGGCTTCCTGAAGCCTGGAAGGAAGTGAAAAAAACCCACCACGAGTGAGTTGCCTGTGCTCTGGGTGTGAAAGTAACTCCACTGGGACATAAAGAGGGATATTAATTTTTTTTTTTATCCTGTTTTTCTTCCTTTTCTCCCCTTTTCCATCTCTTAGGCTTTGCTTTGCTGCGAGTGCGCGTTGGTGCTGCTGGCGTGCGCCGCAGTGCTGAGATGATGGAAGCATTGATCCAGCTTGCTGCATGACTCTGTTCAACACAGCCATGTGCCGGGCTGTCAGCCTTCAAGCTGTCTCTGGAGCTCCTCCTAAGCCAGGATCACAGGCCACATTGAACTGGAGGAAAGCCTTAAAGGTTTTTCCAGAGCTTCTGCTCTCCGATGCAGGGGGATTCCAAGAGTTTACAGGGACTTGCTAGTGACATGGGATCTTGAGCAGTGCAGGATTTGCTGGGAGATTTTATCTATTTTTATAGCTAGTGCAGGTAGATTTTTTCTGTGATAAAATCTGTAAACACCAAAGAAGCCAAAATGCTTCTTCCTGGCTTGTAATAACCAGCTTCTAGCTCTGAATCACCCCAAAGTAATAGGACTTGCTGCAAATATAGCAGAGGTCAAGCGCTGTTTGTAGCAAATAAGAGTCTAGCCTTGAACCTGTTCCTTCAGAGGTGAGCAGAAGGAGCTGGGCAAACAGGAGGTGCTTTTGGTGTCCTCATCAGGGGAGAAATTCAGAGTCAGCCAGCCCCTTAGTACACATCAGAGAATCCACCTACGCCAGTGTCTGATTTTTTGGATAACTGTTTTCCTTGCTCTCACAAAGAACGTGGTCATTGCTTTATAATACCCTTCAATAGCAGCTACCTGGTGCTGTTCGACTTGGCAGGAGCATGGTCTTTTGTGCTGTCTCTCCTTTAAACTGCTTTTGAGAAGGAAAAGAGTTCCACCAAAGGTTACTTAAAAAGTTTGTGTCAGAATAGTGACAGCAACAGCACTTGGGGTTTGTGCATCGATCCCAGAGCGCAAACAAACAGACCCAGCTTAAATCCTGCACCAACTGTAAACCTTACGCTGTTTAATTGGGAAATTGATTTTCAATCCAAGCCTCTTTAAAAATCTAACTAATTTCTTTCAATAAAAAAAATAAAAAGAATAGGAAGAGTCTTTCTCTCTGCCACGCTCCACCAGGTGAAAGAGAGGGAGGAGGAAATAATTCTTGGCTGCATCTCTGCAGGGTGCTCTGTCGATAACCTGAGTATTACAATCTGATTTTGGCCTTGAGTCTGTTCCCTTGGATTAGTGCATTTCTTCAAGGACCAAAAGCTGTGCTGGTGATTCACACACGGAGGAGAATGTCTCTTTTAGTGGTAAGCTTTCAGTTAGGTGGTTTGGTTATTATTTTTGTTTTGTTTTGTTTTGTTTTTGTTTTTTTTTTTCCCTCTAGCCATCAAAGGCCGTAGAGGAGGCTTTATAGAAAATAAGTTGTGGGCATGCTGACAAGGTCTTCTTCCTTCCCAACGAGTGTCTTGCTTGTTGGGTTAAAAGGGAGAAAAAGCAAGGGGAGGAAAGGTGAAAGAAAAGGCTGTCCTTTGAGAGAGAGCATCCACATGTGTGTGCTGACTGCCCTGTGAAGAAACTTTGATGAATTTAGGGTGGAGAGGGTGTGTATGTATAAAATCTAGGGTGTGCTACAGCTAGTGTTTTGGCTGAGAGATCCCTCAGGAGCTGCATGCTGGATGTGGAGCTGCGCTGCGTAGCCCTTTTCCATGCTTATATTTAGGTAGAGAGCTGTGTGCATTTAGCTGGGGGTGTGGGATCTGCTTTGTCCTTCAGATATCTGTAGGTCAAGGGCTGAAATCATAGAGACGTAGAATTGTGGAGGTTGGAAAAGACCTTTAAGGTCGTCATCCAGCTGTTAAACCAGCATTGCCTGGTCGCTACCAAACCATGGCCCTCAGCCCCACATCTTCATGGCTTTGAAACCCCTCCAGGGATGGGCACTCCACCACTGCCCCAGGCAGCCTGGGACAGGCCTGGACAACCCTTTTGGGGGAGACATTTTTCCTCATGTCCAACCTAGACCTCCCCTGGTACAACCTGAGACCTTTTCCTCTTGTTGTACTGCCTGTTCCTTAGGAGAAGAGAGTGACCCTCCACCTAGAGGGGACCTAGTTAGGACCTAGGAGGTCCTAACTTTTGTGTGATGAAATAAAGTATTTATTTATTTATTTTTAATCTTTATGATCTAGGTGTTATAGCACTCACTGTGAGACCAGGTTCAAGAATCTTCACTCAAGAGGTGAAGCATCCTGACTTTTCCCCCATGCTTTGGTGTAGCTGCAGCTGGTTTTGCTCCAGCAAAAAGTGTGTTTCCTTGCCTCTGCAGCCACCTAAGGATGTGTACATCCCATATTTCTTCCCTTGTGGAAGGGTTTCTTCCCTTGCCTGGTCCAGGTGAGGTGTTTCTCCTGGAAGCCTAGGTGCTGAGGGATGCTGAAGCAAAGGGACACCAGCTGGCCTGTTTCCAGCCCTCTCCTCTCTCCCTCCCTTCGCTGCCTGTCAAGCACCTGCAGCCACCTCAGAGCCAGATTTGTTTATGGAAACACTGTCAAGCAAAAAGTCTTTCCACTGGCTGAGAGGAGAAGGATGTTTGCAGCTACTCAGTCACCCTCAAACTGTGAAGACACGACATATCAGCTGCATAAAATTAATTTATTTAGTTAAGGGAGGTGTTAATTAAGAGATCTCATTTATTGTGTCTCTGCAGACAGCTCTCGAGGGCCTTTTGAATAGTCAGCTCTGGTGACAGCAGAAGCTAATGGTGTCAGGAGTTAATCGTGGTATGATTCACGCTGAGGAATGAAGTGGGCGACGGTGGAAGGGGTTGAGAAAGGAGCAAGGGAGAAGTGGAGGCTCGGGCACACCTTGCTGGGAGCTGGTGAGTCAGGTCAAGGTGCTTTGCCCTTCCTTAGCCTCTCCCAAGTAAATTGTAGAATACATGGTTTGGGTTGGAAGTGACCTCTAAAGGTCATCTAGTCCACCTCCCTCTGCAATAAGCAGGGGAATCCCTAACTACATCAGCGTGCTCAGAGCCTCATCAAGACTGACCTTGAATGTCTCCAGGGATGGGGCCTCCCCCACCTCTCTGGGCAACCTATTCCAGTGATCTATCACCTTCATATTAAAGAACTTTTTTCTAACGTCTAACCTAAATCTACCCTATTCTAGCTTAAACCAAATACCCCTTGTCCTGTCACTACAAACCCTTGTGAATAGTCCCTCCCCTACTTTCTTGCACCTTTCAGGTACTGGAAGGTCGCTATAAGGTATTCCCCCCCTGAGCCCCCTCTTGTCCAGGCTGAACAACCCCAACTCTCTCAGCCTGTCTTCACAGGAGAGCTGCTCCAGCCCTCTGATCAGTTTTGTGGTCCATGTCCTTCTTGTGCTGGGGGCTCCAGAGCTGGACACAGCACTCCAGGTGAGGTCTCACCAGGGCAGAGCAGAGCAGAGCAGCAGGATCACCTCTCTCCATCTGCTGGCCACACTTCTTTTGATGCAGCCCAGGATTCCATTGGCCTTCTGGGCTGCTGCTGCACATTGGTGGCTCATGTCCAGCTTCTCATTGACTAGTACCCCCAAGTCTTTTTCCAAATAAATGCTCCAGCTAGAGGCAGCTGCTCTGGCTGCAGGAAGGTCTGGGGTTTGCAGAGAGTCGCTGGCAGAGCAGCTTAGGAAGCCCATGGGTGCTAGGACACATGCAGCTGAAAATATGTTTGCATGGATCGACTTAAAATAACTGCCTGTCCCTGTGATCTGAACTGGAAAAGAATCTTGGATTCTTTTTAAATAATCAACTTTCTCTCCACTCTGAGAAGTTAATGCCTCTTGGTTAATCAGGACACGTCAATCTGATAACTGAGTGTAGGCCTAACATCAAACTTATGGGTTTAAATTTAAAGTCTCCTAGAAAATAACAAATACCCTTTATCTGAAAGAATTACATGCTCCAGTACAGCTGTTTATAGGCATCTTCTTCAGTAAAAGCGGCATCAACACTTCTTCCCCTACCTTTTTTTTCCTCTTCATGATCTGTATCAAGTTGCTTTTGGAGGGAAATTGGAATTCTCTCAATGCAGAAAATAGGCCAAAAGGAAAAATAATTTTAAAAAAGTCCAGGAGAAATGTGAGGGTCCCTGAGTAAGTGGTGCCACATTCTCCTAGTCAAAGATGTTTTGTGTTTTCAGCTACCCAGTTTGTTAAACAAAGGCGATATTGCCTGTGTTTAGTAAATCAGCCCTATCCCTTCTGGCTTTGCCTTCTTGTGCATCCTCAAAGCTTACAAACTAAGCTTTGTTGCAAAGCCAAGCTTCCAATTTCTCTCTCAAAAACAAGTGTGAGAGGTGCAGGTCAACAGGATGCCACAGCAATTTCCCAGCTGCTTTGTCAGCCGCGAAGGAACCACCTCCTGGCCTGCAGCGAGCCAGTTGAACAAGTTAGTATTCAGGGAGAATATGGGGCACCTATAGACTTTAAAAATACAGACAAATATATGGCTGCTGGAAGGTTATGTTAACTGGCTCTTGTTGCATGTATGGAACAAGAGTTTTTCTGCAGGTTGAATTTGACTTTCTTTAACACTCTACTAGCAAACATTTATTACAACTTCTTTTTAAAAATTACTTTCCCTGATGTAAACCAGGGTAAGCAGCAGCCTCATATAGGCTGCCATTACTTTAGTGGTACTTTAAAGCTGCCCACTGGAAAAGGACCAGAGGGGTGGTGGTTGACAGAAGATGAAGATGGAGCAGCATGTGCCCAGGTGGTCAAGAAGGCCAACAGCAGCCTGGCTTGAATCAGCCAGAAGGACTAGGGCAAGGATCATCCCCCTGGACTCAGCACTGGGGAGGCTGCCCCTCAAATCCTGGGTTCAGTTTTTGACCCCTCACTCTAAGAAGGACATTGAGGGGCTGGAGTGGGTCCAGAGAAGGGCAATAAAGCCAATGAAAGGTTTAGAGCACAATCTGGTGAGGAGCAGCTGAGGGACCTGGGGGTGTTGAGCCTGGAGAAAAGGAGGCTCAGGGGAGACCTTCTGGCTCTTCACAACTCCCTGAAAGGAGGTTGGAGCCAGGTGGTGGTCAGTCTCTTGTCCTATTGCTTGTCCCTTGGGAGAAGAGGAAATGATCTCAAGTTGAGATTTAGGTTAGCTATTAGAAAAAATGTCTTCCCTGTAAGGGTTGTCAAGGCCTGGCCCAGGCTGCCCAGGGCAGTGGTGGAGTCCCCATCCCTGGAAGAGTTTCAAAGCCGTGGAGAGGTGGTGCTGAGGGACATGAGTTAGTGATGTCCTGGCAGCGGTGGGTTAACAGTTGGACTTAATGATCTTAAAGGTCTTTTCCAACCAGAACAATCCTATGATTCTATAATCTTGATTTATGTATTTTGTGAAATTATTTTTAAGCATATGTGGGATGGCAGAAACTGTGCAGCTTGGATGAGCCCCATGTCATGTTCCTCCCCAGGAGAACTGTGTTCCCCTGCCGTGGAGGATTGAGGTTTCAGGGTAGTTTTCTGCTATTGTGAGCTCAGGGTTGTTTTTTGTTGCACTCAGCCACTTGGGAGTGATTTGACAAAGAGGAAATGCATTTTTCCACGCAGGCCCTGTGGGGATTTCAGTCCACAAGCCTCAGCAGGAGCCACCCTGGTGCTGGGTACCAGCCTCCTCGGGGGCATGCTGCATTTTCTTGCCCCCCTTCTCAGAGGGTAGACAAACCTTGATCTGCCCTTGCTTACCATCACAGCTGGAGAACCTGTTCCTCCTGAGTTAGTTCTTCCCTTGTGATCCTCTGGCAGAGATGGGCAGTAGGAGAAAATGTGCTACAAGGTGGAGGTTTTAATTTCTGATTTAACCCCAAAGTGATGGCAGGGTTTTCCTGTGCTGGGAGCTGTAGGGTGTGGAGAAGCATGCTCAGGAGATCTTGGGACAGTCTCTTCTGAAACCATGTAGGAGCTGACCAAGGCTTTTCCTGCAGCCACACAGTGTGGATTCTCCACTGCCTACTACTGTGGATACATCCTCCAGGGCTGCCTTAAAGTCAATCATAGAACCGTTTAAGTTGGAAGTCATCTTTCAAGGTCATCTAGTCCAACCCCTCTGCAGGGAGCAGGGACAGCTTCAACTAGAGCAGGTTGCTCAGAGCCCCATCCAACCTCACCTGGAATGGTCAGCATGGACATGTCTCCCAGCCTGCCTGGGAAGGATGACTACTCTGCACAGAGCAGGCACACCAGAGCCTGGAGGAAAGGGTGCTGCAGGAACTGGCATGGGCAGAAGACAAGATCATTGGGGATTCATTTGAGCCAAAATGTCGGATCCTGTAAATCTGAAGGCTTTTGCATATTTCCATATTTATATATGAAAATTCCACGAAGTGGCTTAAAGGCAATTGAAATAAAAACAGGGCTGTCAGAGCTTGAAAACTACCAGCAAATCTCTAACAGATCATTTAATACAAATGTATGGGCTTGAAAAATCTCTGAGCGGGTGGAGGATTTCTGCATGCGAATGCTTGGCCAGCCCCACGTTGGTTCCCATGTGCTGGTGCCTCGGGTCACTGCAGCTTTGTTGGCCAGGAGGGTGTGGAGAGAAGGGACCTTTCAACCCAGCTTACATCATGCGAGGAGGAAGGTGGTGGAAGGGACTTTGGGCTGCTGTTGTTCCCTCGGGTGCTTTCTCACCACCTTGTGTGTGCTGAGATGGTTTGGGGGTGCATGGGGAGGTGACCTTCATGGCTCCTTGTTCACAGTACACCAAAGCTACGAGCTGGGGAGGGCTTCAGGACTGAGCATCACTGCGAGGGTGGTGGTGCTGGGCTGGTGTGGTGGAAACATTTTACATCCCGCAGAGGCTGTGGTTGTGTGCAGGCTGTTTCCCTTCCCGGTGAAGACCGTCTCCTCCCTCTCCTGTGAGTTTGTGCCCTTTTCCTTTCTGCTCTTTGATTATCAGTCAAAACGAGAATTCTCCAAACCACTGGTCTGAATCACCCTTGCTGACCTTCTGCCGTTTAGTGAATCTCTTCCCATGGATTAATTTGAAGAAGCATTGCAGAGATTTATGCTTCGTACCCAGCTTGGGGCCTGGATGGGTAGAGTGGCCCTTCAGGTTTGAAAACATACTCCTCAGATGACCCTGCATATCCTCGTGCCAATTTTTGGATGACTCTAGATGTTCTTCTCCATGGCCCAGTTAGGGTACTGAGCAGTGCTCCTTGCTGTAGGACCTCAACCCTTTTTGGTCTCCTGGACTCAGCCCCAAGTCTCAGTGCAACATACTGTAGCTCTTAGGTCTGGCCTCTGTTTTTTATCTGCACTAAACACCTCTCAAGAGAAACTCCTGCTTTCTTGATGGGGGGACAAGAGAGAGCCTCTGCTTTCTCCGAGTCCTCTAAGTGCCTGTCATTCAGGGCTTTTTTCTCCCTCTTCAGCCCCAAGGTGGGTAGCTGGAGACTACCACCACATCTTTTCTTCTGAAGTCTCCAAATCAAAAGGAAATAATTAGCAGAGGATGAGAAAGCTTGGATGAAAACAAGCTGTCAACAAGGAGAATGTGCTAATGTGTCTGTCATCCCTCATCCCTCCTGGCTGGTCCCCAGAGGTGGAAGGCTGGACGCTCCATCTCTGATGGAGGAGAGGACAACTCAGCTCGTCATCGCTCGCCCGTCAGCCACGTCTGTCTCCAGACATCAGCTCTTGTCTTGTGCAGATGTGCCTTGCTCTCAGGCCGGTTCCTTCTGCTGTCCCTTGTCTTGTGGTTGGGAGGGATTTACTCCATGGACAGCTGGGATGTGAATGGCTACAACTTCCCTGGTGCAAGTGCTCTCAGCTCAGGTTTTATCTAATGTGGATGCCTAAAATCGATTTGTATCCTAAAAGTGCCTCTTTCTCTTCATTACAGTGAGACAGGCGTGCAGAATGAGTAGCTCAGATGTAGGTGTCTGCAGTTATTAAGTTAAGCAAGACGAATCCTGGTGTTAGCATCTCCCTCGGCTTTGCTCGGGGGTCTGTTCCTTCTCCTGCAGGACTCCTCATGGTGACTTTGGCACACGGTGACATTCCTGGGAGTCTTGAAACTTCCTGGATATTTTCTGCCTAAGATGTGACATTGCTTCCCTGGGGGGAGGCAGATTCTGGAGCCATATTTCCCACACTGTGGCTTCCTTTGCCACAGGATGTGTTTAACATTGATTCCAAGAGTTTGTAGGGCATTGGCATTTCAGGGTGTTGCTTGTCCAGAGTCTCTGAGAGGGTGAGGAGCAAAACCTTGCCTGGGCGAAGGTTTTCAGTGACAAAACACACCTCAGTTATTTTGTTCCTTTCTAATTTGGGGGCTGAGGAACAAGCTCTCACCCTTTGCAGGTGGTTCTTGCAGTGTCCTTCCTTTGCTGTGATGGGCAAACAACATCACCTATAACTGCATCTCTAAGGGACCTGCAACTAGATATTTCTACCTGGTTTATCTTTAGTGTTGCTGTCAACTGATGTGCTTTGGGGTGATTCTGCTTTGTCAGGCTAGAAGATGAGACTCCATGGAGGTCTCTTCTCTTTCTCTCCCTCATATCCCTCATTCCTGCAAACACTGCTATAATGGTACACATGGGGCCACAACCCTCTAGGAGGAGGACACCTCAGTTCCCTTATCACCTGTGTCCTCTGTGGTTCTAGCCTCTGGCTACCAACAACGGTGTAGAGGTTGTTTCTACCTGCACAGAAGAAGAGGCCATGGTTTGGGGGAAGGACCAGGGTGCCAGGTTGCAAGGGGCAATGACCCTGCAGCACATGGCCAGCTCAGTTCATTGCTGCCACCTATTGCTGGGCGAAGGGAAGAAGCAGGGCTTGACTGCAAAAATCCAGAGGTGCCAAAATCGGGGGAGCTTTGCTCAAAGTTCATATAAACGTTGGTTCTAAATCTCCCCAAAGTTGTGACCTCGATGGTAGGGTTGTCACTCTCCATTGCTCTGCCCCATCAGGGACTTCCTTCTGCCTGGTGCCAGCAGTGATGGGCGTTACAGGAGGCAGGTTTGGAAGCTGGCAGTGGTTTTCAGAGGCCAGGGCTTGCTAACTTTTAAACAAACTTTTATGCACTTCAACCTTGGTCTTCTTGCTGCTGCTAAGCCTTGGCCCTGTAGAGAAGAGTTTATCTGGAAAAAACGAGAGGAAGCGTGGGTGAAGCTTCCAGCAGCTGAGCTGGGGGGCTCACCCCAGCCTTCAGCAAGACTTTTGTCCATCGCTTCTCTTCAGGGCTAAGGATTTCTAAGGAAAAAGTGGGTTCCAAGGGCATACAGTGCAGTGGTGCTGCGTTCTCCAGAGAACAACTCATTCCTTGGTCTGTTCTTGGGCTCCATCAGGTTTACTGCAACGTCTCTCACTTCCTTGAGATTTCTCCCATGTCCTGCTGCCTTATTGCTGGCAGGCCCCTGCTGTCCTCCAGCACCCATCACTTTTTCCTTTACCTGGCATTAGAGGGCACTCAAAGGAAACCTTCCTTATCTTCCTACTCCCCAGGCTCTGTGAGCTGCTAGCCAGCACCTGCACCCACCCTGGGAGCAGAGGGTTGATCCCAAAGCAGGACCTAACCTCAGCCTTTGCCTTGCCCTTGCCCTCACCACCTTGTTTTGAGTTTCTGGCTGGGCAAAGCTGCTTGTGGTTTTGTGTCTGACATTTGGGAAGTACAGCATCTGCAGCTCTTATAATACCACACTAGTTTTCCCCCTGCCTCGCCCTCCATCTCCTCCTAATTGACATCTTGGAATCTTGTCTCCGTTTGACAAATCAGGCTACTTATTATAAGTGATGACATGTATAAATACTGCAGGCATTCGTTTTACGTCTGGATACCCTGATAATAAAAGCTATCAGAATCTTTTCCCCCCGCCCTTGCATAGCAATTACTACCAAAGAGTTTCCTCCTCCATCACCAGAGTGGGATGTGGAGATGGAATTGTGTCTGTGACAGCAAAATTTCCCTCTTGCATTGGGGGAACATGGTTTTGGGCAGTAAAACAGCTTTTTTTAGACTAATGCAGCAGCAGCAAGGTGTGTCTATGTAAACAGGGATCTTGCAGGAGCCTTTTGGCTTGCAAGCTTCTGGGTTTGGTGGGTCTGGGTGTCTGGGGTGGCCATGATGGGTGGCAGTGGGTGCTGTCGCCTGTTGAAGGTGAAGTTGCAACTCGTGGGTGCTGTCCCTGTGCCTCACTGGGGCCCGCTCAGTGCTGCAGGAACCTGGAGCCAGCACCCAGCTGGGTTCTACTCCTGTGTCCTCGCTAGCATGCTGGTGGCTCTCCTGGGCTGAGGCTGTCAAATTGCAGGGTATTATTTTTAGCCTGGTTTCCTGAGGAAAAGCAGCTTATGCGATTGTACTGTCTGTCAGCGGTTTTCCTCCCACCAGCCTCCTCTTAACAAGTTTTGAGCCCCTTGTCAAATTTACCAGGAGGGATAGAGAACTCCAAGATGTGAAGTTCCTGCACATTTTCCTGCAAATTGGCAGCTGGGGCCACCTCCTCAAAGGAGAGGAATGATGCTGGGTCACAGTACCCTGAAAAGGGGCAGAAGGAGATGCTGGGGGAGGTGTGAGACGAGAGGCTGGGAACGGCCTCTCCGCTGAAGGCTTAATATCTCAAATACAGATATTAAGCACTCATGCCTTAATTAAAGTTAATTTCTGGGAGAGGCATTTTATTACAAAAGATTTCTCCAGCTCAGGCGTGTCCACACCATCTGCTTGGAGCTGGCAGTGGCAGAGCCCTCGACCCTGCCAGCAGCAGGAACTGGCTGTGAGAATCGTCCATCCTCAGGAGAAGGATGAGCTCAGGAGAAAAGCGTCTTTTATTTCCTCCTGCCTTTCAGTCTAGGTTATTATTGACAGTAATTTATTAGTTTTTTTAAGAGCCAAGTGCTGCTGCTGGCCGGGGAAGGTGCATCTCCTATGGCTTTCCATTCAACAGCTCATGGACCTGTTGGAGTGGGGCCACAGGAGGCCACGAAAATGATGTGAGGGCTGGAACACCTCTACTGGGAGTCCAGGCTGAGAAAGTTTGGCTTGGTCAGCCCAGAGAAAAGAAGGCTCCAGGGAGACTTCTTTGCAGCCTTTCAGTACTTATGAGGGGCCTATAAGAAAGATGAGGAGAGATGTTTTCATAGGGTCTGTTGTGACAGAACAAGGGGTGATGTTTTAAACTAGAAGAGGGGAGATTTAGACTAGACAGAAGGAAGAAGCATTTTATAGTGAGGGTAGTGAGACCCTGGCCCAGGTTGCCCAGAAGGGTGGTCGAAGCCCCATCCCTGGAACCATTCCAGGTGAGGTTGGACAGGGCTCTGATTCTATGTTTCCTTGGCATGGGTTCTCTGATGGCTCCTATTGGGGTTGAGCAGGCTGCCTTTCACAGGGTTATTGCTGTCTCCTTTGTCCAGCTGTTTATTTTCATTGAGCTTTCAGGAATGTAAGTAGTTTCCAATTTCTACCCTATGTCAAAACTGGATGAAAGTTGTTAAATGGTGGCTTGACTGAGATGGACGTGTGTGCACACACGTAGGAGCTCCCGTTTCTTAGGAAACTGGTCTTAATGAGAGACAGCTCCTATTAAAAAAAAAAGCTTGCTTACTTTTTTTGGTTGAGTTGTTTGCTGGGAATGGAATTTTTATGGGAAATCTTAAACCAAACAATGATGCTAATAAGCTATAATAAAAAACAGGGAGGGAAGGGACCTGCTTCTTTCTCATCCCACAACCACTACTGAGATTTTGAAAGAAGGTGCTTTTTCTACATCAAGATAAAACCTAGATACCTAAATTATTATTTTTTTTTATTATTTTTTTTAAACCAGAAGCTGAGAGTGAAAATTCCAGGATTGGTTTATGGCTGGGGCCTCACTGGGAATGTTGGAGACAGAGAGGTACAAATCCCTGCTTTGAAGGGCTTGAATTGGAGCCATCTGCATCCCTGGCCAGCACCCAACATACCAGGTTATTTGTGCTTTGTGAAGCTCTTTTTTATCTTATTTTCTTCTTCCTTCCTTTTTTTGTTTTTATTTTTTTAATTGCTGACAACTCCACGAGGATGCTGAAAAATCTCTGGTCTGGGTAAATAAGTTTGTTGTTTGAAATGGCCCTTCTTCCCCCTCCGTGTGAGATCTTGTGTTTGGCAAGTTGACATTCTCTGGCTAAAAACCATTTGGTCTCAATTTCTGACCATCCTTACTCACAGTGAGTGAGTTTTACTCATAAGCACAGAAGTTGCTGGGCTAAACCTGAGTAGTTCTTTTAGAGGCCTTTGCTGCTGTCTTCTCCCCTCTTGAATAGCCGTCTGAATTTTGAGGCTTAATTTCAGATGTTTTGATGTAAAACCTGAACCTGGCTCCTGATTTACTCAGGAGAGATCCAAATGTTCTCAGAACAAGGCCAGGTTTCCTTGTGAAATGTTCAACTACTTAAAGAAGGCTTTGAAAAACCCCACCTTCATAAAGGGAAAAAAAGAAGAAAAAGCCCTTTTCACCACTTAATGCAGTGATGGATTATTATTTTTGTGTGCAAACTTTAGATAAAAGGGGCAGAACGTCTAATTACGTTACCTAGGGAGGCTTAATAATGTTTGCCCAAAGTATCTTGTCGTGAAAATTCAGCAGAGTAAATTCAATTTAATTTCTGCCGAAAGCCCTTTGCTTCATCCCTTACTGCTTCTCAAAGCCCTTGCAGGGCAGCTCAAGGAAGGAGAAACAATGGGTTTGGGTTCCTTCAAAGGCAATTGTTGCATTTGGAGAGGCCTGGTGAAGATGTGGATTTGGAGATACTGTGTTGCATGACCTCTTGTGCTGGCAGGACGTAAGACCAGCTTTATATTGCCTCTGTTTCTCAGCATTCTAGTTTAGGACATAGCTATTGATATCTGTGTTCTTGTAAAATCTTCCTGGAGTGAGTTGACTGGACCTTAACTCCAGTCCAAATTTGGCTGGCTCAGCTGCAATAAGGAACAGCACTTCCCAAACAAGCAAGCTTTAAATTAATCTGTTTTGGACCTAGGAAAAATGCAGGGGAAGTGTATTTCTGAGCACCTATAAAAATCAAAGCCCAGAAACCCTTAAATGTTTTCTGTGGAAAGCATGTTGGGCTCTTGGAGAAGGCCTGCTGTGGGAGGAGAATCATAGACTGGTTTGGGTTGGAAGGGACCTTTCAAAGCCATCTAGTCCATCTCCCCCTCAGGGACCAGGGACATCTGCAGCTAGAGCAGGTTGCTCAGAGCCCTGTCCAACCTCACCTGGGATGTTTCCAGGGATGGAGCTTCGACCACCTCTCTGGGCAACCTAGGCCAGGGTCTCGCCACCCTCAGCATCAAAGATTTCTTTCTTCTCTCTAGTCTAAATCTCCCCTCTTTTAGTTTAAACCATCACTCTTTGTCCTGTCGCAGCAGGCCCTGCTAAAAAGATTGTCTCCAGCTTTCTGATAGGTTCCCTTCAGATACTGGAAGGCTGCAGCAAGGTCTCCCCAGAACCTTCTCCTCTCCAGGCTGACCAAGCCCAACTCTCTCAGTATGGCATCCCAGAAGAGGGGTTTCAGCCATCGCATAATTTTTGCAGCCTCCTCTAGACCTGCTCCAATGAGTCTGTATTCTTTCCTGTGCTGAGAACTCCAGAGCTGGATACAGTGCTCCAGGTGATGTGTCACCAGAGTGGAGTAGAGTGCCTCCTGAAACTGCAAGGGGACTCACCCTTTTCTGGTGAAGAAGGCAATGAGATGCTCATGAACAGGGCGTATCACTGGGAACTGATTAGAAGCTTAATCATGCTAGTGCCTTTCCATGTCCCCATGTCATATCACAGGGATCAGGTGAGCATGTAGATGATGGTGGCCATGGGGCCAATTGGGGACTGTTGTTGCAGCCATGACAATTACTGGTGTAAGAGGAAGGTGGGGTTGGAAGAATGTCATGGGTCATTATCACAATCAACCACTTACCGTGCCCCATTTTTATAGACCTTATCAAGAACAATGGCAAATGGGTTTTTGTTCCTGCTGTTCACATGGTTGCTGTCTCAGGCCCTGGCTCACATGATAGTGAATAGTCATTAGCCAACCTAAACGTGCTGATGAGTGGTTTATATCTGCTCTCTCCAACTTCACCACAGTACTCAGGATGTGACCTCTCAGAGATTTTCTTCATTAACAGTCAAGGGGTTTATTTTCTTTCCTGGAAACACTTTGAGTTGTAGATGCCTTTTCATAATGGCGTTATGTCAGGGCCCCACGATCTTCTGTAGGATAGTTAAACAACATGAATAGGTCTTCTGGTTTGTCATCTCCATTGAGTTGCCACTGATCTTTTGAACTTGGCCTTGCATATTGTACTCTTGAATGTCGTTCCATATCCATTGGTCTAGTTCTCAAAGTCATCATTTCCTTCCCAACAATGCCAAAAGTCATTGTTTTGGGTTGGTTTGCCTCCTAAGCAGTGAGTTTGATGAGTGTTGGTCCCCTGTTGTTAAGGAAGTGTTGAATGTGAGTGATGACTGAACAGTCTGCTCAGCAAAATCCCTCCAGACTGCCCCCTTTTTTGGTATTATCTATTGTAATCTCATTTTTTTTAGGCAAAGCTTTTCTTTGATTCATAATTCTTATTGTAATGTTCCCCTCCTACAGTTTAACTAATCATTTGCCCATGTGGCACGATATCAAATGTTCTTCTGAAGTCCAGATGGTCAAGCTCTCTCACAAAAGACAAAGATTAGCTTTTGTCTAAGAAAAAAAAAGCCGTTATCTCCCGGAAAAATATATTTACAAGACCCGGCTGGCAGAACCCATCTGCATGAAATCCAGTTGGAGTTTTACCCATTTTCTTAATTTTTTTGCCTTTGAGTTGTTTCTCAGGCAGAGATGCTGCTCGGACCAGCCTGAGCAACCTGTAGCTGCCTGAATCGCATCCTTCCGCCCCAGTCTTAAATATTCTGTCTTTAATCTCACATCCTCCTTCCCTCCTGCTCCCCCTTGTTAGATGAGTTTAAAATAATCCATGGAAAAAGAAGTCTCTAGGAAGCAGGGCAGCGCCGCTGAAGTGATTATTTCCACTACAGTAAAGGCTGAAAACTGGTTACAATTATCACTCCTAGTTTTACATGCTAACGGGATTTGACTTTGGGGGATTAAACCAACCTCTTCTGTCATGCAGGTGAGTGTTTTATTTTGCTCCTTTGAACCATCCTTTCTCAGGCTGTCAGGGAGTTTGCAGAGGAAGATGAAGGATGTATCCCACTTTCCAAAGCCCTGACCACGGCTTGGTGTGTGTGCCTGCACAAAAAATGCTCCCCCTCCTCAGCAGCCAGACTTGGAGAGATTTTTTTTTTTTAATTGGTTCAAGACCATCTCAGGTGCATCTTTTTCTGGAGTGCACTCACACTGCTGGAGAAGTTTGGATCCTTTGATAATTCATCCAGGTGACATCACTGTGAAACAAGGGGCAGTGGGGTAAATAAGCTAGGACACTTCAATAAAAAGAATCATAAGATTGTTTTGGCTGAAAGAGAACTTTAAGATCATCGAGTCCAACCGTTAACCCAGCACTGCCAGGTCACCACTAAACCATGTTCCTCAGCACCACATCTCCAGAGCTTGTAAATCCCTTCAGGGATGGGGACTCTACCACTACCCTGGGCAGCCTGGGCCAGGCCTGGACAACCATTTTGAGGATGACATTTTTCCTTCTGTGCAATCTAAACCTCGCCTGGCACAACTTTAGGCTGCTTCCTCTTGTCCTGTCTCTTGTTCCTTCGGATTATAAATAAGAAGACTCAATCAAAGCTCTCTGAGTGATTTGAGGAGAGTGAAGATTTCAGGCTGACACCGTGTGGCTTCCCAAGCTGAGGGCAAAGAGTTGCACTAGCCAGGTATTTTCCACTTAATTTTTCATTTTGACAGAAAACACCACAGTAATTGCCTTTTCTGGACAGGACTGTGCTCAGACCACTTCAGATAGCTCTTGTGACTCCTTGCAAATTGGGCCAGTGTCAGCTCCTGTGCTGCCCACCTCAAAATTGAGGGCTTTGCTACAAGGACTGGGTAGCCTTGTGCCAAAACTTAGGGGATAGAGTTTCTGCTTCCAACTGATGCCTCTTAATACAAAGGGGAATATTCCATCAGTGCCACGAGATCCTTGATAATGGGAAAAAGGCAGCTAATTAGGGCAGTAGACCACCATGGACAAGCAGTCTTCATATCTCTAACTGCTTTGCCAGTGTAGAAGACATACAAAACTGAACAGATGTGTTTAATTTTCAAGGTGCCAGCTGGGTTCCAATGGACAGAGACAGCTCATAATGGGACCAAACCAAGGCCAGACCAGGCCTTGAAGGGGAAGAGGTAGTTCTGAGACTGGTTGTGGCTTTGGGGGCTTTTCTTTTTCTATAGCAAAACGATTTTTGCTATAGAAAATTTATGGGAGATCAGGTTGATAGAGCCAGTGGGCAGCACAATGGATATCAGTGAGACATTTTATTCCAGAAGATAGTCCTGCACTGCAAAACTCGGGTCCATTTCCAACTCTGAACCGTGCAAAGTTAAGGCATTGATCTTCTGCATAGCTCAAGGTTTGTTTGAGAAGAAAGAGGCTCCAGGGAGACCTTACTGCAGCCTTTCAGTATTTAAAGGGGTCCCATAAGAAAGATGGGGACAGACTTTTTAGCAGGGCATATGTTACAGGACAAAGGGTGATGGTTTTAAACTAAAAGATGGGAGATTTAGGCTACACAGAAGGAAGACATTTTTGACACTGAGGGTGGTGAGACCCTGGCCCAGGTTGCCCAGAGAGGTAGCTGATGCCCCATCTCTAGAAGTGTTCCAGATGAGGTTGGCTGAGGCTCTGAGCAACCTGCTCTAGAAGAAGCTGTCCCTGCTCAGACAGGAACATCCTTTCTGTCCTTCCAACTTGAGTCAGAGTTACTTTAAACACCCCTGAGTAACCAGCCCTGTTACCCCTTTACAGCTAATGTAGGAGAAAGGCAGTTGGCTCTGTGGGGAGGCTGTAGCTTTAGGAGATGATTGGAGTGAAATCAGTCCCTAGTGGATTAATTGAAAGGGTCAATGTCTGTAGTTAATCAGCTAAAATTGCCTATAGTTATCCAGCTGAGTCGTTCATGTCAGCTAGAAGATGTCTGTGAGGCAGGAGCCATCTGATCTGTAGACTGGGGTTGTTTAGTGGGTTTTTTTCCCTCCTTCACACTGGCAAGTGGTTTTTCAGTGAACACACAGACAAGTACGTTTCTGACATTTATCTGGGTTCCTCTAAGATCTAGGTTTGCCTCTATTCCTCTTTGTTGCTTTTTTTTTTCCTCCGTTAGGTGGTGGTTGGAATAACTTGACTTAATGACACATTTTCAGCACTGATTTCAGTGGTGACAGTTATTAACGGTTTCCCGATAAGAAACAGGTGTTTCAGCATGGTCCATCAGGCAGGAGAAGAACAATGCCTCCCCAATGTCATCGTTCATGATGTATCCAATGACTGCTAGCTTTTATTTTTTATGAAGATTTTATTCAACCTCGTAGGTAGCATTTACTACTTAGTATGCAGGCTTTGGGCAAGCTAGTGGAGTGGAAAACCTTTTAATTTCTTTTTAATGCAAACATGGATCTTGCAAGACCTTGTCAAGCGACTGGAATGGGCTCGAGCTCTTGCTTATGTCTCTCAACGTCACTTGGTGGTCCCCTGCAAGAAAATCCTGTGTGCTTCTCCTGGGAGTTGTGGTTCAAGAGACAAGCCTGAGCCTGAAGAGATTGAAGTGATTTTCCTGGCTACCTGTTTTGCAATGGGGAGCCACACCTGGGATGGTTTGGGCAGAAAACATCAGTAGTATAATAGGGGCATTGCAACAGTTCCTGGGTTCTACTGCTACTTCTTGTGCCTTCCCATGGATGGGCAGGTAAGGAGCAACAGCCAGGTTGGATGGGGCTTTGAGCAACCTGGACTAGTGGGATGTGTCCCTGCCTATGGTAGGGGGTTTGGAACTACATGATTTTTAAGGTCCTTTCCTACCCAAACCATTCTATGATTCTATGAAATATTCTGGGTAGTTTTTTCAGACAAGGTGTGAATGTGGATCACTTGCCCTCAGTATGCAGGTAGGTTTGCTGGTTGTTTTGCTTGGCCAGGACCTGTACTGTTTATTTCTGCCTCTTGCTCTCCCTTAGCTGTTGTTCACACTTCTGCCTCATCCACTCCATCCAGGCCTTGGGCTCAGTGTATGAGCTGTGCAGAACTCAACTGCACTCAAAGAAATATTCACAGAGTCACATAGGATGAGAGGAGTTGGAAGGAACCTGTGGGGATCATCTAGTCCACCCCTCTTGCTAATGCAGGATTATGCACAGCAGATTGCTCAGGATGGTGTCCAGGTGGGGTTTGGAATCTCTCCAGAGAAGGAGACCCCACAACCTTTCTGGGCAGCCTGCTCCAGGCTCTGGCACCCTCACAGGAGTTTCTCCTGTCTAGATGGAACCTCTTGTGTTCCAGTTTGTGCCTGTTGCCCCTTGTCCTGTTGCTGGTCAGACTGGAAAGAGTCTGGCCAAGGGAGACGGGACAAAATTTCATCTTTCTCTTGCATTGCTTGCATGTTGAGATTGACTGGAAGGAAACTGCTGCAGCCACTAATGGTTGGATCCCACCAGCGTGTTGTGCATGTCTTGTGTTCTCTGACTGTGCTGGTGCTCAGAGAGAAAGAAGTGAACATGAGGTAGGGTAACCACACTAGCCCTTTTCCACGTCCTGTGCAGGAGCCCAGTGAGAGCTGCTCACTCTGTGAGTCCATAGGGCTGGCTGTCTGGACATCTGGTACATACTGGAGTGGATATTCTTGTGTATCCCTTGAGGGACAACTTTTTGTGTCCTTTGTGCTCTATAGGAGACAGGAAGAGACAGAGCCCTTAGTGCTTGTACTGCTACCTGAAGGAGGTGGTAAAGGACACCTTCTTCCTCATCCTCTGACATCCTCTGAGGGTTCTGTGGTCCAGCTGTGACTGCAAGGTGAAGGCCATGCCTGCCTGGCCTTGCTGGAGTGGCTTTGTGAGCCTTGAAGACATGACTGGGACACTAGCAGCCTTTTGTGCCTTTATTTTGTACCACAACCTGCAAGATTTTTCCACAACCTGTTAACTTGATGACATTTTTTGATATCATAAATGGGTAGACCAGTGCAGGATTCATCAAAGGTGCTTGCTAGGTCTCCTTGGTCTTCAGCGAGGCAGTGCTGCCTCCCACCTAGTCCTACTCCTCAGGCTTTCTAGCAAACAAAGGGGGAAAAAAAAAAAAGATTAATTGGTGATAAATAATGCATTTTGTTCCCACCTAAAGGTTGTTTGATCACCATAGTCTTCATTCCTCCAGTGACAGGGAGCTGGGTGTTAATAGCTATTTGTCACCCATCACAGTGCTTGAGCAGAGCGGTGCTCAGCTAATCCATCCGTGCCACAGGCAGGGCTTCCCGTTATTGCTTTCTGTACAAAAATTAAAAAAGGAAAAAAAAAAAGGAAAAATCTGCTCTCCCGTGGTGACTTTTCACAGCTATTTCTCCAAGTGAAACAATTAATGAACATTAAACATCCTTTTTTTTTTCTGGGAAAGCAGCAATCAAGAGAGAAGATGGAGCGTCCTTCTAAAATCTCCCGGTACATATATATGTGCGCACGGAGCCCCTTCAAGGCTGAGTGGAATTGGAAGTGAGAGTTACCAGTAGGATATTTAAATGAGCGTTTATTACCATAAACCGTTTGGATTTTAATGTCTTCTTCTGTACAGTATGTAAATCAGGGCTGGAATGGGCTTGTGAGCCTGCGTTGGGCCTCTGGTGTTGTGGCTGAAAGGGTTGGTTTTCAGTGCTGGGATTTAACTGCCTGGTTTCTATGTTAATGGAGCAACGGGGCCAAGCCCTGGCCACCACTGGGAAGGTTTCTCCTCTCATCTTTGGAGACAGCCCTGCCTCGAGGACAGCTTCTGCTCGCTTTCCCATCCCTGCTCCCTGTCTGGGGAGGATGCTGGTTAGATGCTGAAACGGCTCAGGTTTGGGTCTGGATGGAGAGATGTCTAACCGTCCATGTGTGGTAGCAGCTCTCACACTTTATTGGGTGCTAAGGGAGGGATTAATGGGGTTTTAGCATCCAAACTGTGAGAGATTTAGACTAGACAGAAGGAAGAATTTTATTACAGTGAGGGTGGTGAGACACCGGCCCAGGTTGCCCAGAGAGGTGGTAGAAGCCCCATCCCTGGAACCATTCCAGGTGAGGTTGGACGGAGCTCTGAGCAACCTGCTCCAGCTGAAACTGTCCCTGCTCAGTGCAGGAGTTTTGGACTTGATAGCCTTGAAAGGCCCCTTCAACCCCCACTATCCTGTGATTCTTTGATCCTGTGAGTGATGTAATTCCAGGATATGTGGTTTGCTGGGCAGTGCTGTACCCACATCCACACCCTTCATCTCTCATTCTCCCTCCATCCAGCCTGGCCTGCAGCCCCAAGCAGGTGGGAGGGGACACTGCATGAAACCACGGGAGTTGAGCAGATCTTCAGGCACTTTGTGATACCTCCCCAGCCCCCTTGTCCTTCCTCTTTGCTCCCCTCTCCCTCCGTGGGGATCTAGTTTGCCTTGCAACGTGGTCTCATTATAAATGAATCAGCCTCTGCCGGTCTCACATGTGCAGCCTTCATTTAGCCCTCCGAGCTCGTTTACATCTGAGGATGTCTTGGGGTAACTAAGTAATATTAGAACATTTTCTTTTCTGTCTTTCCCCTCATCCCTAATGCAGCTTCCAAAGCACAAGCCTCACTTCTCACCCACCGGAGCCCACTTCTCCGAGCCTCTGTATTCTCCCTGATGTACCTTCGCCGTGAATGAAGGCTAATTACATTTCTGAAAGATGTCATTAGTGTCAGACCCACGCTGGGTTTTGGAGAAGTGGCGTGCAGCAGGGAATGCTCCCTTAGGTGTCTTTCAGCTTCAGCAGGCGCGGTGCCGCCGGCGGGGAGCAGGGTTCAAACCGGCCGGGCTTTCTGGGCGGTGGACGAGAGCTCAGCTGGCAAAGCTGAGCTGCTCCAGGCTCTGTTGTGAGCAATCTCTTTCCTTGGATGTTTTTGCATCCTTCATCTCCGGAGCTCATCATGGTTTACAAGTATTAACTAATTAAGCCTCTCAGAGCTCCTGTGAGATAGGTAATTGCTACTCTAATGATTGGCATTATATCCACTCTCTAAGCATTGGACAGTGGTTTTCTCCACAGAGAAATAAGGAAGCAAATCTTAAGCATGTGAAAAGATAAGCAATGCTTTTGAATTATCTGGCTATCTAACCTGCCAGCTGATGGCCAGAAATCTGGAGCTACCATAACAGGGTACTTTTAGCCTCACTTTTGAAGCCTACTGTCCATGTTCCTCCCTCTTACACCTGTATAAACCCTAGTGAGCTCTACTGACTTCATTGGAGACTCCTCAGCAGCTTCACCTGAGAGAGGAGACACCAGAATGTGTCTATTTGGGTAGCTCATTGTTTCTATCACAGATGAGATGTTAGTTCACAAGGAAACAAACAAAAATGCTGTGGTCACATGTTATTATTATGGTGTTTTTTTTCCCCCTCTCACTAGGTGGTTACAAGGGTGGTGTTCTGAGTTTGCACTAGTGGTGCACTCCTGTTCAGCCCATTGTGAGGTGTCCACCAGGCTCCCACAGGTGAGCACTGCTTTCACAGAGTCTTAGATGCTCATAAAAAAAAGGAGTCGTGTATCATTTAGAGTAAAACTGGCCTGAAAATGCTCACTCGTGTTTTACTGTTTTGCATGTTGTCCTGCAGAGATACATTAGCTCTGTTAGCAGGGCTGGAGTTTTCTGCCTCTGGAAAAGGTCAAGTATCCCAGGTGGTCCCCTGGGCCTGTGGGGAGCTTGACATCCTCCTCTGCCTGCCAGGCTTTTTGGGGCACTGCTGGGAGTGGGGCACTGCTGCCAAGGCCCAGGCTCACTGCAGATTGAAGGGGGATAGGAGAGGGTACTGCAGCCCGGCACTGTGTGCTGACAACAAGGCACTTGGCACTGCATCTTCCCATCTTCCCCTTCAATGAGCCCTTGATTTTATTCTGCTGTTTGACCCTGATACTGGGATGCATCCTTAACCCTGTATGGATGGGGCTGTCGTTGTCCAGGATATCTCAAGAGCTTCTTCGGTTTTGTTTGATTTATGTTTTTTCACCTTGCAATTAGATTTTTAGCAAAAACAATAAGCAGGAAACAGAAGGAAGTAAAAATGTGGGTTTATATCATGTAAGAGTGGATCAAAAAGGTTTTGTAAAGGCATAGAATTGTAGGATCATTATGGTTGGAAAAGACCTTGAATGTCATTGAGTCCAACTGTTCCCCCAGCACTGCCAGGGCACCATCAAACCATGTCCCTCAGCACCACATCTCCATGGCTTTGAAACCCCTCCAGGGATGGGGACTCCACCACTGCCCTGGGCAGCCTGGGACAGGCCTGGACAACCCTTTCAGGAAAGACATTTCCCATGATGTCCAACCTAAACCTCCCTTGGCACAACTTGAGGTCGTTTCCTCTTGTCCTGTCACTTGTTCCCTGGGAAAAGAGACTGGCTGCAGCCTCCTTTCAGGGAGTTGTGGGGAGCCAGAAGGTCTCCCCTGAGCCTCCTTTGCTCCAGGCTACATGCACTGGGGAAAAAGAAACTATTCAAAGATCTGTAGCATGATCTGATTTGTGGTTACTGGTGGGCAGCTGGCCTTGGAGGCATTAAACCAGAGGCAAAAACAGTGCAGAGCAATCTTCATCCTCCTGCGTCTCTGCTACAGCTTCCTGGCTTTTAGGAAAACTTGGATGTGAGAGGCCTCCCTCCTCTCCTCATCCATCCTCTTGGAGGGATTCCTCACCTCTCTCTGCATCTGCTGTGGGTGGTTTCCAGCCTTGGGTAAAGGGTCCCTCTTTTCCCTCCTCTCTGAACAGGGTCTGGTGCCACCAGGAGCCCTCACGATTCCAGGTAGGACTGTATGTGGCTGTGCTGTGCAGGGACAAATGGGCAGACTGGTTCTTCTGTTTCATGCACGGGTATGAAATTAAAGGGATTTTGGAAAACAGGCTGCACTAGCAAAACCAAGCTGCCCTGGGAACTATTGTATGGAGAAGCTAATTGTCCAAGGTGTGGGAATCCCAGGCTTTCCCACAGGCTCTGCCTTCCTGCCTCTGGCCAAGCTGCCAGCTCTGTCCTGTCTGGAAAGGGAGATGGATGTTAACTGAGAGGCTGTGTTTAATTTTGGGGGTGAGGGTAGGATCTGGGCTGTGAGGTGGCTGCAGGGGGGAACTGCTCTATGTGGGGATGGACCAGAGCAGCTGCCTGGAAGTGCGGGTCCAGCCTGCACCCCAGAAAGCAGGGGAGGCTGCTGGAAACCCCAACAGGGAGATAACTCCAGGCAAAAAACAGGAGTGAGTCACAGGCACAGAATTTGGGGCGGGGAGAAATCCAGGCTGTACCAGCCTGGTAGGTGGGAGAGTCCTAAACCAGTTCATTTCTGTACACTGTGAGAAGGCCAGGAACCTGCATTTGCTCTGGCCCCAGTCGATCCCATCTGTGATGAGCTGGCAGGGTTTCTACATAGACCCAAACTGACTTTAAAACCTCTATTTTCTTCTGTGTAATTTAAAAACTGAAGGCACAGTCCTTGTAGTGCCCAGGAGCAAAGGGACAGGAAGCAGGAGCTGAGACCTTGTAGCTGATCCAAACACTCCTGGCATAACGGGGTCAATCCAAAGGGGTGCTGGGACCTCACTATGAGCACCACAGTATTTGGCAGTATGAATGAGAGCCAAATTTCTGGAAGACTCCCATAGCCTGTGATCAGCTGTAGGCCAGGGCTGTGTGTGTTCCCACTGGTGTCCCATCTGTGCCAGGTCAGGCAACTGCAGCCTCCAGTAAGGTCCTGGGAGGCTGGTGAGGCTTCCCAGCGTGAGAACAAGCACCTCATCTCTCCATGGTCATCTAAGGTTGAGACAGGAAAAGCTGGAAGGTAAACAAGAAACTTTTCTGAACGTATTCAGACCACTTGAGGTTGCCCATGCTCTAAGGACACATTCTGCAGATTACAGAACGTAGTAATTACAGCTAATAAGTCCAAAATGCGTAATTACCCTGTAAGCACTTTGAGCTACAAGGCAGAATGAGCACGGTTGTAACACACTCGTTAGGTGATCTATCTCTTTC
>NW_008604651.1:52517-62676 GCF_000691845.1 Merops nubicus
GGCAGAAAGTGTAGCTGCCCTTCTCCATAGCCTCCATCCTCATCAGCGCTGGGTGAAGGCAGGAAGCCAGCACATTTTCCTCCATCCATTGCCTAGCCAAAACAGCTCCAAAATCCAGTTTCCTTCCCTTGAGAGACGATTCCTGATCAGATATCTAGATCTGGAGTGGGAGGCTCTCGAGGAGAGGTTATGTTTGTTTTCTCTTCCCACTCCTCTGCTTTCCTTCCTAATTAAGGTAGCTTTTTTGTCACTCCCTGAGTTTCTTCAGATCCTCCAGTTTTTCTGAGAAGCTTTTTAGTATTTTCTGCCTCTAATCAATACACAATTTATATGCAATGACTTTATCCACAGAAAAGGGAAGGCAGCTATCAGGGTTTCTCCTGTAATATTAGCGTGCTGTAGCCATCGACTGAAGGTCAATGCAAGCTTGACTGTGACTGATTTTTACTGTCTTTGGGCAACCCATTGGCAAAATGCAAGCTTTGTGAAACCTTAGCTCAATATGGGCTGTGACAGATAGTGCCCTGCAACCTGCCAAGCACACCGTGAAGCTGGCTTCCACGGCAAAGCCTCCTCTGATACTCAGGCAACCCTTTCTGGTGGAAGGAAGGGGCTCCACACCTCTGTGGGGCATGATAGATATGCTGACAGATGTTGTTTTCCTTGATTATATGGGTAGTTGGGGCTTTGATAGCAGGTGAAGCTGGTGCCTGCTCAGCAAGCGAGGAGAAGAGCTCTATTAGGTGGGCCTGGGGACAGCAAGACAATTCTGCAGAGGCGACCTTGTGCTGGGGGAGCAGGCACCTCGTTTAACCTGCCTCCCAGTCAGGGTCATGTTCATCTGTCTCCTGTCACTTGGGATCCTGCTGTCACCTTTTCAGCATCCCTCCGGCTGTGGCTGTACTGGTGCTGCTCCCACCAGGAAGAGGACAAAAGGACAGAGGGCAGGAAGGGCAGGAGAAGATACTAGCAAGCCCTAAATCCTCAGAGATGACAAAATCACAGAATGGTGGGGGTTGGAAGGGGTCTCTGGAGATCATGTTGTCCAACCCCCTTGCTCCAGCAGGATCACTCAGAGCAGGTTGCCCAGGATGGTGTCCAGGCAGGTTTGGAATCTCTCCAGAGAAGGAGACTCCACAACCTCTTTGGGCAGCCTGCTCCAGGCTCTGGCACCCTGACAGGAAACAATTTTTTCTTCCTGTTCAGGTGGAACCTCCTGGGTTCCAGTTTGTGCCCATTGTTCCTTGTCCTGTTGCTGGGCACCACTGACAAGAGTCTTGCCCCATCCTCTTGACACCCACCCTTTAGGTATTGATAAGCCTTCATATAAACTCCCCTCTGAGTCTTCTCTTCTCCAGGCTCAACTGCCCCAGGTCTCTCAGACTTTCCTCATGAGAGAGATGGTCGACTTCCTTCAGCATCTTTGTAGCCTCCACTGGACTCTCCCCAGTAGCTCCTTGTCTCTTTTGAACTGGGGAGCTCAGAACTGGACCCAGTACTCAGAGGTGGTCTCCCTCGGGCAGAGTAGAGTGGGAGGAGGACCTCCCTCAGCCTGCTGGCCACGTTCTTCTTATGGTGAAACTTCTGAAGATGAAACTTTGGGAGATTGATGTCATCCTCTGCGCTCCTCTCACCCTCCCATGGACATTGCTTAGGAGGAGTCGATACATCCAACAGGAACGACCAAGGCCACTCTGCGGCATTTTTGGGTGTCCCACGATATCTCACAGCAGCAGGATGAGCTGGGGACACTCCAAGTGACATGCTTAACAAGCAGGGAGGTGCAGACTCGTGGCCATTTGGCATCTTATTAATCACATTTAATGCTCAGGTTGCTTTAGCGTGGATCATTTTAAAATTCCCTGTCGGAAAGGTTACCTGGATAATTACAGGTATAAATCTCAGGGACGTTCTTGCCAAAACAAATGGAGCGTCTCACGCTTGGGCCAAGGATGAACCCAAAGAAGCCATAAAAAGGGTATGAAACAATAGGCCAGGAAACCTGCCCCCAGCAGAGGGCTGAGAAAAGACACGTAACTTCAGAGATAAACGAGGCACTTGAGTAGTTGGGAAGAGTTCCTGTAGTGGCACAAAAGTAGGAGCTACAGGACTTGGGAGTTCAGTGATGCCTGAGTAGGCAGAGGTGAAGAGGAAGCTTCTTCACAGCCACGTGAGTGCTTCAGGGAGGGACGTGGGTGACCTCACCACTTTCTGACACCAACCAGCTCTGCCACCTGCTGCTACTGGTTTCTGGTCATTGATGGGAAAACTGGGAAAGGCTCCAAACCTGCCTCCAGCTGATTCCAGTAATATCCAGGCTCACATTGCAGTTGGAGCTGGTGTTGGCAGACTTTCTCAATGGTGTTGTGGGCATCGTTGGTTGCAAGCTTGGGAAGGCACTGTGTAATACATGAGTGTGGCCTGAAGGGTCCAGACTAATGGGTCTGAAGTTGGTATGAGAAGTTGGGAGGTCCCTGCTTTTGAAGGGCCTCAGGAACCTGAGGACAACCTCTTTATGAAGCGCATCTTCTGAGAAGTGCTGATAAAAGTCCTTGGTTAGCAGCAGAAAGCTTCAGTCTTTCATTTTGCTGTCTGAAAATGCACATTATTTGGTTCTGTCAGTGAAGAAAATGGACCTGTCTTCTTGTGTGTGTTTTTTTTTCTTTTTTTCCACATTTGAGGTGCACGGGCTGGGTGAAAAGTCCATTAGAGCATCACTAAGGTCATACAAGCCCTCAGAAACCAGGCTGTTGGAAACTAGCTCTTCCCCTGCTGCGATACCTTGTAAAACCAACCTCAGGCCCTTTCTCCTCTTTTAAATTGCAGGTGCCTCCTGCTCAGAGTGGCTCTTGGATGGAGCCATTCAACCTGCTTCGTGCTCCTTGTCTCCTGAAGGCTACATTCGTCCACTTTCTGTGCTTTCTGGGAAGGATGCTGGGCGAGTAGTTGGAAGGAGAGATGCTGATTTGAGTTTTTGCTCTGTGCCTGTGCTCAGCACTCAAAAGGATTAGTCATGGCTCACACTGTCATCATAAATTAAGGTGCAAGAACAATGTGATGGTTTAAGATTCCTGTTTTTCTGAATCTTAAACCATCACAAACAACTGTATACTAGAAGGAAAATATTCTGTATTAGCAGTAAGAAGAAATATTAAAGACTTCAGTGTTTTGGATTGCTAATTGCAGGGTGTGTTAATTGCAAAGCAAGCCATACAGGCTCTTACATAAACTCCAGTGCCCATAGCTTATGTTATGAATAGCAAGAAGAGTACATGGGACATCATCTTGATGAAACCACGACAAACATCTAAAACCACTTAAAATAACTCCTCTGAAACCATCCTGATGTCTCTGTGGTATCCCAGTTAATCACAGCCCTCTCTAAAATCACTGCCTGGGTTTTGCCTTTTACGTTTTTATTAGTTGCTTCCAACTTTCTCATCAGCCTCATCTATAAATTCAGACTGTTCTTAAATAAGACTGGTGCCACACAAAACCACTTCTCCCATCCCTGTGCGCTGTCTAACGATATTCCCTTATCCCTTTATATAACTGAATCAAGCCTGACACTTTAAGCACTCCCTTAGGGAAGTTATTGAATTTAACAGGGCTGAAACCAACAGGGTTCTAAAGGCATGCTCTAAAAACCTGTGGAAGATAACGGAAAACAGTAGCCTCTGTATAACTTTCTGAACCACCCTATAAAATGCTATGGCCAGAATGAAATTCCATAGCATTTTTTTTTGCCCATAAGGGCTAATTATGAGTGAATTTGCCCCAGTGCTTTTATTGCTGGGCCCCAAAAACTCATTGGATGCTGCTATCCTGTTTTCACTTTCCCAGGCAGAAGGATTTTTTCTGCTCTACTCCTTAGCAATTCATTCTCATTTTGGTCCCAGATGGGATCTTGTCTAACCCAAACCTGTGGTACAAAGTTCTCCTGTGACTTGCTCCTCCACTCACTTTTCCTTGTGAGTCCCCCACCTTCCCATATGCCTCATCTCTGGAACCATGCCCTGTGAGGTTGGACAGGGCTGTGAGCAACCTGCTCTAGTTGAAGATGTCCCTGCTCACTGCAGGGGGGTTGAACTAGGTGACCTTAAAGGTCTCTTCCAACCCAAACCATTCGATGAGTCTGTGATTTTGTGATTCCAGCAGTGTTGGCTGCTTGGCCATCTTTTTTTTTTTTTAAGGGACAGAGGGTGGATGGGAGAGGAGGGGCAGGGGAAATACAAGGTGCTGTGAAACAGAAATGGCAAAGATAATTCTCTGAACATTTCCAGTGCTTCTCCAGGCTTCCCAAGCCAGGAAAAAAAAAACGCTTGGGCCCTCAGCTCTCAGGAGAAAATGTTTTTTCATTGGACAAGGAGGATTATGGAGTGTCCAAAGCTTTGATACTACAAGGGATTTTGTATTACCTTGCCTGATAATTCTCCCAGGAGCCTGTGCAAGTATTCCTGTGAAGGAAAACTACCGAGTTACTTGCCTGGCATTTGCAATTCCTTTTATTCACGCCGACTTTTTCTTGCTGAGATTGCTCACACAAAGGGTGAATAAATATTCAAAGTGCTCCGGCCTGAAATGCTCCTGCCAATGTTATGAGATGTTTTTTTAATTGTTGTTCTTGCTGCATTCAAACAGTTTCACTTGATGAACCTTAAAAGAAACGCCTGTGTGTAAGAGGAAGGTGACTCAGAAAGGGAAGAGAAAGAAAATCACATGGTGATATTAATGTCGTTACCTACTCACCAAAGTGAAAACAATCTGGCAGTGACTTGGGGACATCCGGATATTAATGGAGAAGCTGAAACCAGTTCATTTAACACTCCTTGCACAGATAGTAAATGTTTCATCCCATTGACTTGTTTGTATGCTTGCTTTGCTTTGTGCTCTTTAACAAGATAGGGTGTGTGTGGAGGGGGAATACGCAGCCAAAATACTCCCTGTAAATAATTCAGCTCATTCTGTTCTCTTATTTAGAGCAGTGGGTACGGTGCCTACATTTGAAGCCGTGGTTCAGGCTGTGCCCTCTTCTCTCTGAGGCATACCTTAAAGTTGGCTTTCAGCTCAGCATGATGTGATCAGAGATGACATTGTATTGTTCTTGGGACAGGGTAGGTAAAAAATAGCTGAAAAGGAACTGCAAATTTCATGGCTTGGCACAGCTGAAGGACCTCAGTGGGAGGGATGGGACTTGCTTGGCAGAGGGAGGCAGATCATCAGCAGTCCTAATGCATTTCCAGTTTAGCCCTAAGCTTTCTCTCCCTGTATTGGGAAGAGCAAAACTGGCTGAAGAGACCCAGGGAGTTGTCCCAAAACTGTAGCATCAGAATGAATCCTTTTCTGTTGGTGGACCAAAGTCCTGGGCTGCTCAAAGCCTGCAGCCTAACTGGTGTCAACCATTTCTCACTGTCTGCCCCATTCAATAGTGGAGACACCAGTGGGGACAGCCACCCAAAGCCATCTCAGTAGGACGTATTCAGGCCATGGAAATATTCACTGTGTAGAAAAAATGAAGGCTTTTTTTTTTTTTTTTAATTTAAGTAGTGCATAGCAAGTCAAATGCATTTCAGAAGATGTTTTTAAAATTAATCTTAGTCAAAGTATCCTCACTTGAAGGATCCAGGACTTTAAGAGGGCACAGACATGTCTTGTTTTGTCCAGCCAGAGTGAGGTTGCTGAGCTTTTCAAGGAAACCTCTTACTCTCAGGCACCCAAAATAAAGCTTCCCTCTCTTAGGCTGAACCTTCCTATCCAAAGTGGGTGACAGGATGCTGAACACATGATCTCCTGCACCAAGGCTGAGTGTGTCCTAGACCACGTCCGAGTCCCTTGGTTTGGAAAGGAGGATCTAACACCTTGGCTACAACTGGATCCTGGCTCTGGTTTCGCAGAGACACCTGGAGTCCCCAGTAAATCTCCACCCTGGGGTGCACCAAGAGAGTGGCAGAGGCACCAGGCATGTCTTCTTGTGTTGAAATGCAGAACTGAGCCCACTGGTGGCAAGCAGCATGCTGCCTTTAGCTGGTGTGTCCTACTCCATGGCTCCTTTTTCCTGCTTGCCTTTGAGCTGAGTGATTTCTCTGCTCCTGGCTCCATAAAGTAATAGGTTATGGCAGGTGGTGGGAAAGAATAGGAAGAATGGCAGTCTGAAAAGTGCTAAAGAGACCATTTGAGTAACACGAGGTGATCTTCCCAGTGTGACCCATCAGGACAGGTCTGGCAGGGCCACACCATTCCCTCATTACTGTGCCTACAGAGAACTTGGATGTCCAACCTCAACTATCAGTATTTTTTGTTTCCAAGGCAACCCCAGCTTTAACAGCCTTCGTAACGACATCATTTGGTTGAAATGAGCATGCATAATCTTTTGGTTACCACTGGAAGTATAAATTAGGTTACTCTCCCCACCCCCAGCCACTTGAAAAATAAATGCACTGGAGGGAGGGGGAGAAAAGAAAACCCTCGGAAGAGGGTAAATGGAAAAATCAATTTTTACATTAATGGAGTCCTCGTTCAGCATTTCTTCTCTTTATAGATTTAGATAACAGTGATATCTTAGTTTCACAGAGCAAAGAAATTAATTACTTACTAATGGTGCGATTCAGAAATTAATTTATGTTATCCATTTAAATGTGTCATTATTAATCAATTTAAAGGAAGGGACCTGTAAGCCAGCACCGTCTGAACTGACTTATGTTGCCAGAGGACTCCCCCTGCCCCCTCCTTGCTAGAAAACACATCATTCAGCCTGCCAGTGGTTGCACCTCCAAGTGCTCTGGCATCCCTGATGCAAGGAAGAAAGAGGATTCCTCAGTCCTGATGGCTGGGCCACTCTCAACGACTTTCCCTAGGTATGGAGCAGGGGCAGGGTGAAGCCAAGATTTTGAGGCTTTCTTTGTATTTAAGTTACTCAAATTCCTAGTCTGAGGTTCAGTCATTTTTTTTCACCAGTTAAAAAGGTGATGTTCAGGAACTCTGGCATCCCTGATGCAAGGAAGAAAGAGGATTCCTCAGTCCTGATGGCTGGGCCACTCTCAACGACTTTCCCTAGGTATGGAGCAGGGGCAGGGTGAAGCCAAGATTTTGAGGCTTTCTTTGTATTTAAGTTACTCAAATTCCTAGTCTGAGGTTCAGTCATTTTTTTTCACCAGTTAAAAAGGTGATGTTCAGGAAGAGGATGTGGTCTCCCAAGGCAGCTGCCTTGTGGAGATGTTGTGCTGCTGGCCTCCCAGCAGGTCTTGGATGAGTTGTGGGGTTTTAGCACACCATGGGCTCCCTAACAGGGTCAGGATGGGGCAGCCGCCTTAGAAAGGTGATAATTAAATTGTCACAGATCTGATTGTCTTGTTTTTGTTGCTTAAAGTAAAAGAGGGAGGTTTAGACTAGACAGAAGGAAGACATTTTTTTATGTGGAAGGTGGTGAGATCCTGGCCTAGGTTGCCCAGAGAGGTGGTAGAAGCCCCATCCCTGGAACCATTCCAGGTGAGGCTGGACTGGGCTCTGAGCAACCTGGGCTAGTTGAAGCTGTCCCTGCTCAGTGCAGGAAGGTTGGACTAGATGACTTTTAAAGGTCCCTTTCAACACAACCCACTCTCTGATTCTATGAGAAGGGGAACTCCATATCACACAGTAAATCATGAATAATCTAAAAAGTGCTGCTCAAATTCTCCTTGAAACAACCAGGATTTTTGTATGTTTCCTCTTTCCTTACCTGGCTGCTTGGGCTTTTCCCTGCCAAGCAGGAGCTGGATTTAATAGTTTACACGGTTTGTGTTCTTAATGCCTCCAAAAATGTTGAATCCACCAAATATTTCTCTGTGTGCTCTTGGAAGCAAATGGCAACACCAATGACTTGGGAAGGCAATCTGATGAAGAATCCTGCTTGGGCTGCTGGTATAAGATATAATGTGATAGCCATTCCTTTCCTGTAGTGATCCATTGTTGTGTTAATTTTGATGATATCCCACTGGAAAATAAAGGGATGTGATAGCCTGCAATTTGAGACCCTACTGTCATTCCTATCTGTCTGTGTCTATATATATTTAGAGGTTATTTCTTTCTTCTTTTTCTCCCCTTTTCTTTTTAAATTAATGTTTGCGTTTAGCATCTCCTGTAGTGATAATGCTTCTTTTTTAGGTCTGGAGAAGTTCAGACATGTGCCAATGGTAAACCAAAGCCTTTGTCTAGCTAAAAAGGTTTCAGATTAGTTTCATGTTGTTCCTCAGTGTTTTGTTTTTCAAGCCAATTACTGCCCTGCTGCCCACATCAGGCACATTTCAGCCTGTAAGTTCTCTTTGTTGAGCTAAAATACTTTCTCCGTGGAATGCTGAGCAGAGAGGGCTGGAGTAAGCAGCAGGTTGCAGAATTAATCAAGAAATCATTTAGCACCTGCAAATAAATACTTGTATCCAAAGTCTTTATGTGTTGTCTCTGTTCCCACTTTGTTCTGGCTAAATCTCTGGCTTCAGAGTGAGATGGATGGGGAAAAGCAGCTGGGATATAACAGTTCGGTTTAGACCTTGTGCTGGAGCAGCTTACAGAGTGTCCTCACCCTCCCTTTTGCCAGCTCTAGTTGGGATTCACCAGCTCTGAAGGCAAGAGGGTGACCCAGGGCTGGGAGATGGTGACAATATCCCTCTTGCCACCCTTTCCAAAGTGCTCATCGGCCTCGGCATGATAACAAGGCTTCAGCTCATCCTGGATCTTGCCTTTTTGGAGCCAGAGAGAGCCAAAAGATACCATCCCCTCTAGGCCACCTCTTAAACTTCCTGCACCTGCAAGTAAGAACTGTGTTTTTTGTGCCTTCTACCATGCAACAATCCATTTCTCCTGAGTCCATAAGTCATGAGATAACCTTGGTGATGGGTTTACTGACCGGGCACTGGAGGGTGTGATGTAGGAGTGCACTTTGTTTGTTGCCAAGAGAAAGGGGGAAAAAAAGTGTAAAAAATGCTAGTATATATGGCATTGAAAAGCTATTTACTGTCTCTAATGTAGAAATTGAGAAGGAAGGATAAACCCAAGTTAAAAACCTTGACTTTCAGATGTTTACTGCTGATTAGCTCCACCCAATTTTCAGAATCCTGGTCCCTTTTTAGGATGAGAGACGAGCAGTCTGGGGCACTGGCAGCCTGATTTTTATTAATTTCCCTCCCCTTTCCTTCTGTCCTTGTCCAGGAGCCACGGAATACCTTGACTGTGCTTTTTTTCTGGTGCCCTAGACTTGCATGGAGACATGCTCTGATCTTTTTTTGTGTGTGCTGACAGCAGCTCCATAAAATCAGGGTCTAGGTCCTTGATCACCCTGCCTGCTACAAGCTGTTGAATTAATTTTGAATTACCCTTGGTCCTGAGCTGGCTCAGAACAGCCCTTGTGGGATGACATGTGCTGGTCCAACTCTATCTTCTCCCCAAAGACTCATGATTTATGTTACCTTGCTGCTGTGCAGTTGCTGGAGAGCTGGATTTGGTACCAGCCCTGGCCCTTTATAACCCTAAAAGCTCAGGTTCTTGGGATTCTGCAGATCCCTTTATAAAACAACCCTGAAAAGTGTCCCTCATAGGTGAGGTAGGGACACAGCAGGGTGTTTGCTTGGCCTTGCTTCTATTTGGCTCTTTCATTTTCCTTTCCCTGATTAAGAGGATCTCACCTCAGTCTTTCTGCCACCAGCAGTCCTGCCTCAAGTTGGAAGCTGAATCGCTCCATCCTCTAGCAAAGATCCAGAGGCTTCTTGGACTCTCTAGGTCTAGCAGGGACCTTCCTCTTGCTAAATACAGCCTGTACTACCACCTGCAACAGGGACTAGTCTCAAGATCCTCATATATCCCAGCTTTGGCAGCTGCCCCTTGTGTTGGGTGCAGGACTTATTGCTGATGTTGATCAAAATGGTTTGGGTTGAAGAGACCTTTAAAGGTCATTTAGTCCAAGCCCCCTGCAGTGAGCAGAGACATTTTCAACTAGAGCAGGTTGAAGCCTGGTTGAAAAGCTCTGGCCAGCCTCACCTGAAATGGTTCCAGGGATGGGGCTTCTGCCACTTCTCTGGGCAGCCTGGGCCAGGGTCTCACCAGCCTCGGTGTAAAAAATGTCTTCCTTCTCTCTAGTCTAAATCTCCTTCTTTTACTCTAAAACCATCACCCCTTGTCCTGTCACAACAGG
>NW_008604651.1:62707-96714 GCF_000691845.1 Merops nubicus
TGCTGAAAAGATTGTCCTCAAATGACACGATGACAAATGAGGAAGTTAGTCCCCTTGTTAGGCTTGCCCAAAGAAAAAGCTATTCCCAGAACTGTGGTAGCATAGGGAAAATCATAGAATCATAGAATCCTTTAGGTTGGAAGGGGTCTCCAAGATCATCAAGTCCAACCATTGAGCCATTAGGGCTCTAAAGTCCTCTGCTAAAACAGATCAGAATCTGTCAGGGTTGGAAGGGACCGCAAGGATCCCCCAGTTCCAACCCCTCTGCCATGAGCAGGGACACCTCCCACTAGATCAGGCTGCCCAGAGCCTCATCCAGCCTGGCCTTAAAGACCCCCAGGGATGGGGCCTCAACCCCCTCCCTGGGCAACCCATTCCAGGGTCTCACCACTCTCATGGGGAAGAACTTCTTTCTCACGTCCAGCCTGAATCTGCCCACTTCCAGCTTTGCCCCATTCCCCCTAGTCCTGTTGTTACTTGAGATCCTAAAAAGTCCCTCCCCAGCTTTCTTGTGCATTGCAGGAAGCTCCCCTGCTACTATTAATAGGCTGCAGGCAGAGTTTTGCAGGTAGAGCAGCTCTATCCATGTGCACATCCCTGCTGCAGCATGGCTGAGCCTACGAGGGAGGGGGTAAGGTGGTAGCCAGCCGTGTTCTCCCCCCTCCTGCCAGCTTGCTGCCCTCAGATGCTCACTATCATGGTGCTTTTAATATTTTAATGCCTGAGGAAATTTGGTATCCGAGCTGCGTTGAATGATGAACTGCCTCTGGGTTGGGCAGCGTGCCCTCAGCCCTGGGGTCAGAGGTGGTGGCTCAGTTATTGCCACGGCCTCGGTGGGCACAGCCACCCCACTGCTGCCACGTGCACCCGTGGAGGAGGATGGCACGGGCCTGCAGTCTGCTCTGGGTGACCCTGCTTTAGTAGGGGGGTTGCACTAGATGGATCTCCAGAGGTCCCTTCCAACCACTACCATACTGTGATTCTGTTTCTGCACCATCATCCATCACCTGGAGAGAGTGGGATATGGGGAAGGGCTGCCCAGTGAGCACAGTGCTGGTGTTATTTCAGCCTTCTTAGCTGAAAGCTTTCGGCAAGCAGGGAAGATGTATGAAGGGGTGAGAGAGGAAGAAGAAAATAAACCTGCAGCAACCCCTGCCTAGGAAGTCCCACGTCAGCAAACAGAGCTTGGGTCAACCAGGGCGAGTGGCTGCACCTCTGTGCTTGATAACTTTTCTGCTGGCTACTGGGAGGGTGGAAGTAAGTTTTAAGATCCTTGTTGCCCGTTTCTCTGCTGTGCTGTTAAACTGAGTCCTGCTGCAGGGAGATAATCTTGCCTGGTCAGGAAGCTTTGGAAATGCTGCTTGTCTCCTCCTGCAACGGGTGTCATCATCGCTGCAAGGAGCAGATCTTGATAAAGTTTCACGTCTCTCATCCTGTACCACATCCCCAGTGACAGCTGCAGTGGAGCAGAGCAGAGCCCCGTGGCAGGAGGGCTTAGGGCAATTTGTTCCCTAGCTGAAGATAATCTCTAAAGATGGTAACTGGCTTAAGAGTTGAAAATAGGGTCTTTTTATGACTTCCTAGCTATTTCTTCCTCTCTTTCTAAGCCTTCACAGTGCAATCCATGGGGGCTTCACGCCTATTGCCACAAGCTGGTTTTCCCCACATCCCAGGTACAATATTTAACCTAGCAAGAGTTATCCAGTGTGACTGCCTGGGGGGTATATCTAGAAAATAGGAGCTGAGACCCATAATTCAGGCTATTAAAATGTGGGAACAAGACCCGCAGTAAGACAATAAAAAAATCTCAGCCTGCAAATGGGTTGGAACATGGAAAAAGAGGAGTCCAGTGTGAATAACCCTTGGGACAGGGCTCTCTGCTCACACTGTTGTGATGAAGTCCTCACACTCATCTTCAGGATGGGTGAGTGTAAGACACAACAAAGCCTCAGAGCAGCAAATGATGCCCTAGAGTAAGAAATGTTATAGGGAACAGGAGGCAGGTGGAGGAGGCTGGAGATAACGTCCCAGAAACACTTTCTCCCCTTCTATAACTTTGGCAACTCAGGTCCTTGCAGGCTCTTCTGTTCCAGTGCTGCCTGGGGGATTCCTGTGATCTGCTCCTTCTTCTAAGCTGCTACTTCAGCAGAGCTCAGGCTCCAGAGGGAGCACCAATCAGCCTGGCCAATCAAAGAGTAAGAAATGTTATAGGGAACAGGAGGCAGGTGGAGGATGCTGGAGAAAACGTCCCAGAAACACTTTCTTCCTTTCTATAACTTACTTAGGCAACTCAGGTCCTTGCAGGCTCTTCTGTTCCAGTGTTGCCTGGGGGATTCCTGTGATCTGCTCCTGCTTCTAAGCTGCTACTTCAGCAGAGCTCAGGCTCCAGAGTGAGCACCAATCAGCCTGGCCAATCAAACCATTGTCACTCCATGCTGATAACTGCTCTGAGAAGAGTGGTTTTGGCAAACCAGACACTTCATCTTTTTCTGGCTGCTTCTGAGGGCCAGGCCCCACTGCAGTGGGACAGCAGCACATGAATTTCATCTGCTAAGAGGCAGTAGGCCTCTCTACCACCATTTTGGCCCACGCTGCTAATTATCCTGCATGAAATAAGAGTCCCTTCAGCATAACAACCTGAAGCACAGAGGGTGGCTCAGCACCAAAGAAATGATGGGTTGGTATGGCAGCTGCCAAGAGGATCAGCCTGATTTGCAGGTTCACAGGTCTGTGAATGCAACTCATCTTCTTGCCAGCGGACAGGGAGGGGAAAGGGGAAAGGATGGCTGAAGGAGGAAGAAGCTTGGAAGATGGTTCAGCTGGAACCCAGCCCTTTCAAGTGACAGTGATTAATGTTGCATACTTTGCCACTAAGCAGGCTGAACATGTGGTAGGTGTCTACCAACGCTTCCTCTGAAGGCACTTATCTCATAAAAATGAGTTCTCCAATGTATTTGACAAATCTTGATTGATTTTCATCCTGCCTACCTTTCTGGTCCCTGCCTCTCACAAAATCACAGTGTACGTGAGAGCTTTCTCCAAGGCAAAATCGCCTCTGGAACAGCATTAGCATCAGCAAGAGGATGAGCTGGGGCCAGCTCCTTTTTGCCTGGTGTGCACCCCTAATGCTACTGTCTTCCCCCTATCTTCAGAGCTCTCTAGCTCTACCTGTCAGCCAGGTAAGCTCTATCCTTGCAAATGTTTATGCTAAAACTCACTGCAATGCAGCTATTCACCCCTCCGAGACACCAGAGAAGAGACTTGCAATGGGATGGGGTTACAGAGGGGTGCAATTGTGCCTTCAGGAGCAGCACTAAATGCCCAGGAATAGTGGAATACACCTTTTCATTAAGCACAGATAGTCTAGGTTCAGAGGCTGAGCAAGCCAAGCTGGGAAAGGAAAAGTCAGAGAATAGGAAAATTCAGAGGCAAGGTGTGACAGTGCTGCTAGGGAGCCTTGTTCCCCTCTCAGCTGAGATTAGGGCACAGAGCACCCATCAACAGCCCATAGCTGGGAAAAAATGCTTCTATTGAGAGCAGGTGCTATATTTTCATACATAATCCTTACAATCTGTCCATGAGAAGGAGTCGTGTGATGAAATAATAACCCAGGTTATCAACACATAGAGGTAATATGAGGAAAATCTCTCCAGCACGTCTGTCTCCTTTCATCTCACTCGAAGCTCATCTACCTCTGAGTTATTAGGTGGCACCAATGAACAGACAGCTCCTTTTTAAACACCAGCACTTTCAAATCAGTCTGTGTATCCTCAAAGTTACAAGAAAGGTACAGGAAAATACAGCATTTACAAAGCATTCTTCAACTGATAAGCAATTTAGCAGTACAGTACCCTCTGGGAAGATGTAGCAAAAGAAGCACCTTAAGAAATTGAAAGGTACACCTGAATCCACTCAAATGAAAGGATCTTGTTAGGGAGGCCTAATTGGGCTGCCTTCGTTAGCCCATCTGTGAATAGTTTTGTAGCTGTGAGAACTTATAAAAGCAGGAGTGAGGCACTTGTGAATTTTTCTGCTTTCTTGTCTTCTGAAAGCTGAAGTTAGAGGAAACTTGAAAACTTGGGAGAGCAGGTAAGACATATTTGGGGATTGAGGAGGTGGGAGAAGATTTGAGCTCACCAATTTCTCAGAGGGCTGCTACACTGTTAAGAAATTGTTCTGTTTTACCTTGAGATAGACATGCAGAGTAGAAACTGAGCTAGACGTGATGTTTTTGGAGTACTCTAGGGCCAGGAGCAGGCTGTCTTTTCTCTTGCAAACAAATGCTTTTGGGAATGAGCTTGGATCTAGGGTGCTCTGTTGTGAGATGCAGATGAAACGGTGTTTATTGCTGTGTTTCTAGAAGAGATTAAACGAAACGTGGAGTAAGAGATGCTTACCTGGAGAGCTAAGACTTGGAAAGTGGCACAACTCTTGAAAAACTTCTTTAAAAATGGCTTCTCTTCTTCCCCATTGGGATATGGGGATGACTTCAGGGCACTGTTGTGTCTACAGCTGTGAGGACAAACTCTGCATATACTGCAGAGACTGAAAAAAGAGTAATTAATTTGTCAGAGGTTGCTTATTCTGTTACTATTTCTGGTGTCTGGTCACCAAGTGAAGCATGTGAATAGAACCTGTGTTACTTTTTATGCTACTGTATGCTACAAGGCAAAGAGTAATCTGGGGCTGATTGTTCCATCTGGAGGATCCAGAAACATATAGTTTTTGTACTCGGTCAGCTCTGTTCCAGACCACAGGAAGGGTGCTTGTTTATTGCAGTGTGTATACATCAAAATAAATACATTAGCTCCATATAAACATTTAGTTGCTGAAAAGCCTCTAATTAGGAGTTCTCACCAGCAGGCATTCAATTGCTTATCTTGGCAGCCTTTCCTATCCTCTGCTCTTCCCCCGCTCATTGGGTGTGCTGGGGGAGGGATGGTCCTTGCAGCATCCTCTGGAGGATGAGGAGGAGGAGGAGGATAGTGGTGGCTTCCCCATGTTGCTGGGGTGACACAGAGAAGACCTGTGCTCTCCCTAGTCCTGTGAACAGGCTCTGTGCACCTCTTGCATGAGCCAAAGACTGTGGTGTGAGACTAGGAGGAGACCTTCGAGGTTAATACACTATGCTGGCGTGACCACCACACCTGGGAACCTCTGACATCTCACTGTGCCATCAACCCTGCGTGCCAGCATTGCATAAGATGGACTGCAAGGTCCCTCAGTGTGCAACTGTCCTTTTGAATTGTCTTTTCTTTTCCCCTCTTATTCCCCCTGCCACTGAATTGTTTCACCTCAATCTGTCCTTTCAAAGACTAACCCCTGCAGAATATCGCTGGTGGTAGAGTGTACTTTTTTGACATCCAGAAGTGTGCTAGACCACTGAGCTGCCATTTGGAGAGATCAAATGATTCCCGTGGCTTTAAAATTATGACACTAGCCTTGAGGGCTGGAGGAAGTGGATAGTCGTGAGCTGAAAGCTGCCCCTTTGAAGTTTGGGATTTCTAGAGATGTCATCTTTTATATATATCACCAGCCAGGTTGCTTTTCATTTTGTTCAAGTGTTATTGTCTAGATTCTTAGAGAGCAAGACCTTACTTCAAGGCAGGAGGAATGATGAGAAAGATATATGAACCCAGATGCTTATGCATTACAGATCCCTGTGAAGTATGATCGTTCAAATATCTTAGAAATAATGATATGCTAACACCTTGCACGTTTGTGCACAATGCTCCTTTTCTGGATGGGTGTAAATCTGGAAGATCCTTGATCTATAGGGGAAAGTCTGTGCTTGGTGTGGTTTGACTTGTGCCAAAGCTGAGCCTGGCTTCAAGCCAGAGGCACCTTCCTAAAGTTGTGGAGTGGATTTGCATCAAAATCTGTGCTCATTGTCAAGGGACTGCTTTGGTGTCCCCACCATCAGCAATCACTGATGGCAGCAGTGGTTGATAGCAGATGCTGACATGTAACAAAGAAACCTCTCTGTGCCTTTTCTGGTGCACACCCAGCCCCTCTGAGCATCATTTCTTCCTAGGGTTGTTGGAAGGACTACCAAAACCAAAATCACACAAGCAAAATGAGTAACGAGTGTTTCACAGGACTGTGTGTTTTCTCATTGGGGGTTGTTTTGTCCTCTTGGCATTGCTCACATTAAAAGTTGAGGGACTGACTGAATAGTGTTTTGGGACTTGGCATCAGGTGGGACTGTGACATGACAGATACAAGTTAGGCAGGAAGAGCCTTTCTCCTCCTTAGGAAAAAAAAAAAGAAAAAAAATCTGCTTGACGTTTGTGGGGTTTATCACTTTGTTTGTTGCCTAATCCTCAAAAAATCCAGGCACAGTGTAAAATTGTCCAACACGTTTTGTGAGAAGCCACCACGGTTGTGCTGTTTTGTGGCTGTGGTGCCACTGTCCTTCTCTTGTTTTGGTAGAAGGCCGTCAAGGGGCTTCCTCCCTGCATTGCTATTTCCTCCCATTTTCCACCTTTTGTCATGCTAGGGTGCTTTTAAAGGTGTATTTGTTTGTGTTCTCATGGTTAACATCTGATTCAGGGAGAGAAGAGCTGCTGCATCCTGCAGCATCTCTCCTTACCTTCCACTGAGCCATCATTACCCTTGGGCCTGCAAGATGTCACTGTGGGGAATGGAGCCTCACGTCAATCTAGTGCAAGCACTACTTGGCCAAAAAGCCTCATTTGAAGGTGGCATGGCTTGGCACGAGCCACCTCCTGCTTCTCAAAATCTTTGGTGATCAAGAAGCTGTCCTGACCAGGTACTGCAACAAAGCAACGGGCTCTGCCTGCATGGCTACAGGTTTAAAATATGCTTTAGCCAAAAAAGGACTACCTGAACTAAATTTTCCCTGTCTGGCTATGACCTAGATAGTGTGTCCAAAGAGCCCTCTGTGGCCATGGTCCTTGAGAGGGGTGGCAGAAGCTCTGGCAGGTGAGCAGGCTGAAGGAGCTGCAGCAGCCAGAGCTGCGCAGAGACTCTCCCGTTGGGCTCCCACATACATCAGTGTCTTGTGCCTGTGAGGGAAATCTTGGACAAAAAAAAAAAGGAAAAAAAATAAAAATCCCCCTCGCACACAGAGCAGTGACAGATCTGGATTGTCTGGAGAAGATGAAATAATTTATAAGCTCCTGTTTAATGTTCCTGTTTCGTTTTGGTGGCGTTTTTTGTTTTTTTGGTTTTTTTCTTTTTCAGCAGCTGCCACCTCCCCACCTTCTGTCACTGTCATCTAAATGAATTTACAAGGAAAAGAAAATAGTTCTCGCTAATGTTCTCACACAAATGAAACATTAGCCAGAGAGACAAAAAGAAAATAATTGATTGTGAAAGCAAACCCCCTCTGAGACAGTTTGAGCATTATCAGGAGCAGCCTGGGAGAGGAACTGGGGGGGTGAAGGGAGAGAGGAGGAGTAGAACAGAGCAGGCTGGAACAACAAATGTAGCGTTTATGATAATTATCCACATTTTAATCCCTGTTTCCAACCAAGCATTCACTTCCTTTAATTAGTTCTCGATTAGAAGGAGATTATCTAATAAATTGTACAAATAAAGAGCGGGTTATCTTTGCGGTGTTCCTGCACACGAAGTTCTGAATGGATGGGGACGTGGGGACAGGGTTTGAGAGGGACGAGAGCATGGAGAGCCTGGCTTTCCTTTTCCCTCAGTCCCTCGGCTGCAAACATTGGTTGTTGTTGGCTTTAGCCATGTGGCCAGTGAAGTAAATCCGTAATTAAACTGAATTAGCATGTACTCGGAAGTTTTACATGCACAGACACAAAGAAGGTTCCTGCTTGGAGCATTTCCAGTATGATTTGCAGGGAGGGGGAACTGAACAAATAAAAACCTTTTATTTTTTTTACTTAGTGTTTTGCTGAAGTTGGTTCTGAATTTTTATCATGCTGCGTGCTAAGAGCATGTAATTTGGGCTTTTCTGGGTGGCTGGTTGAACAGGACCTCCTTACTTTACCAGGTGATCTTTGGAAATGGCAAGTTCATAGAATCATAGAATGGTTTAGGTTGGAAAAGACCTTTAAAGGTCATCTAGTCCAAACCCCCTGCAGTGAGCAGGGACAGCTTCAACTAGAGCAGACAGCTCAGAGCCATGTCCAACCTCACCTGGAATGTTTCCAGGTTGGGGCATCGACCACCTCTCTGGGCAACTTGTTCCAGGCAGTTAATCCCCAGAAGTACTTGTTTCTTCCTCAGTATTTGTGGGGGTAATGTGCAACAGCTTTCATGGACGTGGTGACACCTGGAACACCTACAGTAGGACAAATGCATCTCTCCTGTGGTTTCTGTGTGAGGTGTTCCCACCTCTCTTCTCTCTAGTTTTAAACTTAGATGCTGAAGTTTCTGCTGGCCTCTGCAAAGTGCCGAGCCAGCTCTCAAACCAAGCATCCCAGCATCTGTAAGTTGTGTGAGATGGGCATTAAAGGGTAGTCAAGACTTCCCTTAGGAGGACAATCTCTTAATTGTACATCTTGCCTGAGTGCAAAACCAAAGTCATGCTGACAGATTAATCTACAGACCCTCACTAGCTCCTCTTGTTAACTCTGGTAGTAAGTTGCCTGCACTCTTTTTTGAGGTTTTCAGAGTTGGCAGGAGATGTGTTATGATGGAGTTGTCATGTGCATGGGTTTTTTTGTTGTCTGAGGTGTGTAGGTGTGTACTGGCTGTTCAGATGGGACTTCTAGCAGACTACTCAGACTAACAGACTAGTTAGGTCTAACACTTTCTGCCGCCAAAGTCCAGCTGCTTTGAGTGGCATTTCAAAGGCTCTGCATGACCTCTTCTTGCTAGCAGGGAGCTGTGTCTTGACTCTAGTCCCTACTACAAAGTAAAGACAGATACTGAACTCAAGTTTCTTGATTTCTTTGGGCAACAAGCACTTTCCAGAATTGTCTGAGTTAAGACTCGTGGTGGCATTTGTGAGAAGGAAGAGTACCTTGGTGAACTTCTTGTCAAATACATGTGGGTGGGCTTGAAGGTGGAATCCATCATGTGTGCAATGAGTCATCTATGGGATGCCTTTGTTGGCCCGAGAGCTAGGTTGTGCAGTCATGCTGTGATATGTCTCCAGCCTTTCTAATGATTTTCTAGACCCGTGGTTGAGCGGTCAATAGTTTCGTTGTCTGGTTTCAATCCAGCTAGACAAGGGAGTAGAGATCTTGAAGATACCAAGTTCTTGTGTGCTCTTGCCAGCACAGATAAATCAGTCTGTAGCACCCTCTGACATTCATCGCTGTTGCTCCTATTGCCTCTTGAACATAGGCTCATGCTTGGTTGATGTCCTCCAACGTGATATCGCTGGACTGAAGTATTTTGTTCATCATCTTGTGATGTCTTGTGCAAACGCTGTATGACCACGTTTGTCAAAACACTGGTGTAATAAAAAAGGAAAGGGAGGAGTTGGCAGAAGTGGGAGCGAGAGGTTGGGCCATGTCTGGCTGGGTTTTTCAGGGTGTGTATTTCAGTCAAGGACATGTCCTGCTTGCCTATCTGCCCAAAGTGACCTCCCAATCGATCAAGGCAGTCAATAGGCTGCTACTTAAGAATAAAGTTCCGTTTTATTTTTTTTTTTATTTTTTCTTCTACTTCTTCACTTTAATTATCTAAGGTAGATAAGCAGCTGCAGGCCAATTAGAAAACAATTACCCGCTGTAATCAATGCTGGTGTGGAAAGAGGTAGAGGGCAAGTGTAAAAGCTGAAGAAATGTCTTAAAACACAGGGCTCAGGTAACATTAGACATGACTCCATCCTTGAAAGCCCTTTGTCTTAACTTTCCCAAGGTAAAGAGCCAGAAATGCCCACGCAGTGAGGAGTTTCAGACAGAAACGAGCCAAATGGAATGAAAAGAGTGTGGAAACCCGTTACATCCCCTCAAAAAAGGGTAGACTTAAGGACTTCAGGATAAGGAGGGGAACAACAGCTGATTTTTTGAGCAAGTCCCTCTGTTTTTCTGTGCTGCCTTCATCTGGGAGAAAACAATCCTAATTTTATATAGGTGGTAATAGGCTCTGCACTGGCTATTACTGCTCGCCAATGAGATCTCATGGTTATAATAGATAGCTGGATGAAAATATCAACTTGCTTCTCAGTGGCAGTCAGAGGAAGTGAATAAAATGATGGGAATTACTAGAAAAGCAGAAAACAAACCAGCAAACAATATTATGCCGTGACAGAGGGTGCATCCATGTCAGCTCTGGCCTGCCACCGACTCCAGCAGGAGACAGATGGATGGGGAAAGGTTCAGGGAAAGACAAGAAGGATGACTGAGGTATGGAAATGTTTCTTGTGCAGACTAGCTAAATAGCATAAGATTTGGAGGTAAGGAATAGAAATGATTGCTGGATGCTTCTTCCAAGAGAAAAGCTTGTGGGTATCAAGTAAAACAAAGAGATAGCACACCTGAGGTGGACTGAAGACTTTTATTAATATAGAATTGTTTTGATTGGAAGATACTTTTGAGTCCAATCATTAACCCAGCACTGCCAGGTCACCAATAAACCATGTCCCTTGGCACCACATCTCCACAGCTTTGTAACCCCTTGAGGGATGGGGACTCCACTGCTGCCCCTGGGCAGCCTGGGCCAGGCCTTGACAATCCTTTCAGAGAAGATATTTTTCCTCAGGTCCAACAAGATGTAAGCCTTTAAGTTTAAATGTTAAAAAAAAAGTTACAGGATATTAAAGTTCTGCTAAACATGCAACTGAAGGGCTCTATGGAGTGATGCAACCCAGCTGCATCCTGGTGTCCCCATCCTCTGTCTTGTTTGCTGACATCACAAGGACATGGCCATCTCCACCTCTGGTGTACTGCTACCAGGGTAGCAGGACCCTGATTTTGGGTAGAGTTTGTGTGTGCCACTCAAGGAAGTTAGACTTTAGTGCCCAAGAAAGGGCTTTTCTCCCTTTGCTGCCCAATAGCAGTGAAGTTGTGCTTGTGTTTTGCTGACATCACTGTCTGTTGCCATGGTGATGACTCGACTGTCACCATCTCAGCGTTGCGACCTCATTGCCAATGCCCGAAGAGGAAAATCGCGCCAATGGAAAGAGGGCAAACCTTGGTTTAAACAGTGATTAACAGTGTTTTATGCCATTAGCCTCCAATTATTGGTTTCCTGGTGGCAGAGGATCTGCACACCAGCGCCCTTCAGAAGTGAGGGATGTTTTAACCCTCTAAAATGGCAATTAGAAAGGGAAAAACTAAATTTTTGCCAGCCTGACTTCCAGGTTGTGTGTGCCTAGATGTTTTCTGCCCTCAACCTTGCCCACTTCTCATGTCATAGCTAGCTGAAAGGTTTTGGCATTAAATCTGTTGCTGATATCCATGAAGCACAGTGATGGGTTGACCAGTTCTTAGCAATAAACCAACCCATACAGTCCTGCAGGCCCTACCCTGTGTGATACAATCCCACAGAGACATGGGAATGATCCCAGCATATCCCTGTTTGTATCAGTTCCACTCTCTCCTGCCAACTTGCTTCGTAGAAGGATGTCACATGGACCTTTCTGCTCTCGTTTTCCATTTCCCTATCCCTACACTTGGGAGTGCCTGAAAAGTGTTATTTACATAGGGACATCACCAGAAAAATGCACCCTAAGAATGTATCTCCTCAGACTTGGCAAGGACTAGGGAAACTGGGTGACCTGTGTCATTCTCCTATGATGTGAAATGAGCCCTGCCTGGAAAAGATGATTAATATTTAGCTGTGCTTATGTGATAGGAAATGGGAAAGCTGGAAAAGAATAGATTGTTTCTGAGATAGGAGCTTTGTGCTCCTGCATGCCAGTAAGTGCTTGTGCCATGTTGTGGGACCTGCAAAATAAGTTTATATTCGGTGTTGGGCACCTGGTTTTTATTTGGATGTTGAGAACCTCTGAGACGAGTCTGAAACCTCTGAGCCATGGGTGAATATCTCTGAGAGGGTGCTTCAGAAGTTGGTGTGGGTCTGAGGTGTGCTTTTGGAGCTGTGCCTAAAGATACTATCCTGATCAGCAGCATGCTCTGTGGGACTGCATTGGAGAAAAGCCACCCTGGCTACTCATGCATTCCAGTACCCCTGGTGAGGCCCCAGACCTCCCAGAAGGTGGTGTGAAATAGTGATGGAGTCCTTCCCCACACTGTTCAGCATCTGATGAGGTCAAAATTGGCAGGGTAAAAAGAAAGGGAAGGAACTGGGTGAGTTCGGATTCCATGGGATGTAGCCCATGCAGACTTTAAGGGCCATGTTGGTTATTCTGTGGAAGGACAGTGTAAACTCAGCTACTTTGAAGTGGCTCCTTGCTACAAACCCCAGAATAGGTTAGGGTAGGATGAGGGGTAATGGCTTTAAGCTGAAAGAGGGTAGATTTAGATTAGGTATGAGGAAGTTCTTCAGTGTGAGGGTGATGAGACATGGGAACAGGTTGCCTAGAGAAGCTGTAATTGCCCCATCCCTGGAAGTGTTCAAGGCCAGGTTGGATGGGGCTTTGAGCAACCTGGTCTGTGGCAGGTGTCTGCCCATGGCAGGGGTGTTGGAACTGGGTGATCTTTACAGTCTCCTCCAGCCCAAACCATTTTATGATTCTATGATAATCTCTGCTTGCAGATGTGGGGAGATGAGCTCTCCTCCCACTTCCCTGGCAGGTGAGAAGCTCTCAGGGCAGCTTTCTGCTCTCCACCTATTTTTGTGCTGCCCCTGCCAGTGCAATCGCAGGTAAATAGCCGTTTGGTTGCCAAATAACTCTATGTGAGCAGGAGGTGGACAAGCAAGACTGAACTGTCTGCAGTCCTTGAGAGCCTGAAATCAAAAGCTGTGCTGGGGCTTCCCAGTGCTCATCAGCAAAGGAAGAGCGAAAGGTAAATTTTCTCCATGGTTGCCAGCTCGGTTCTTCCTCTCCTCAGTGCCTGTGCTGCATTTCCCCAAGGAATGCATCCCAGCTGGCTCTGAAACAGGAGAAAGTGATTCTAGGACCAGAACTTCACTTGGAAAGGCTGTTTGAGAATTAGTCAGAAATAGCAGCGTTTTCCCTCCACGCTTAATGTCGCTCTGATTGCCTCCGATGGTCGCCAATATTTCTGCTTCATTATATATGATGTGCAATAACAAAAGTGGGGTTTTTTTTGGTGAAATATTAACTGTGTGTAAGTGGTTTGCTCATAATGAACCATCTACGTGGAGATCGCTAACTACAACGTAATTATCAGCCCTCGGTGAATAATTCATAGCGAGTAATTTAATCATTTTAGTCCTTTCTGCCTAAATCGGACAGTGACTCATGATTTCTGAGAATTATTCTTAGAACAGTCTAATAGCACCTATTTTACTCAGTGAGGTCAATCAGAAGTATTTGAAGTTTGGCTGTGGCAGGCGGATCTGTTCCTTGACCAGACAGGAACAGGCTTTTGTTACACAAGCTTGAAAGAAGGAAGATAAAAATGACTGTCTTTTGTTCAGACTTGCTGCTCTGAGCTCCGTTATTCTCAAATGGCTTTGCCAGTGAAATTGGAGGGCTAAAATGTTTGTGGTGAGACCAACACGTGGCTGCAGAGAACATAACTGTTGTAATGGGTTGTTTTCATCATTTATCCCCTTCTAATAATCACAAGCCCAGCGAACAACAGCCTTTAAGCTTGTCCTTGTTGTAGGTCTGTGCACCGAGACCGTGGGTTTGAGGAGCTGTAGGAACAGAGGGGTGAGCAGAGGTTTCCTCCCCCTGCAGAACAAAATGACACCAGCTCCGAGGCGAGGAGGAAAACCTTAATGTAGATGTGTCTCCCAGGCCTTCTGCTCAGAGAACTTTCTGATCTATTCCCCAATTTGCTTTCTTTCCGGGAGCATGCACGCTGCCTTCGCTTCCCCAAAACATATATGATCTGTCACAATTTATAACATCTGGTTCAGTGAGGAGGGGCAGACAAATTCACCTCTATAAAGGCTTCTTTTCTGTTTTATTACAGCTAATACGCACTTTTCGCCTTGTGTAATGGAGCCTACGTTTTGAAAAAAACAAGTTTGACATCTTCCTATTTTATATCTTGTTTCCCTCTTGCTGCACCCACTGCATCCTGCCCTGTCTATAGGAGCTGGGCAGAGCAATAGGGCAGCGTGTGCACCTTTTCTTTCTCTCTCCCTCCCTTCCACTGAGGTTTGGTGTTGATGTTGCTGTTTTGTGCAAACCTCTTCCTCGGCACTGGTATGTGACACGTTTAGGTATTAGCCTGCTGTACAGATTTCCTCATTTCCTCCCCCTCTTTCTTATCTGAGATGTCAAAGCTTTGCACATTGCTGTGGAGTCACCATGACTTCAATGTTTTTGGGATTCTTTGGCCCATGAGAAACATCCTGTAGATGATGAGAGGTCCCTTTTTTTGGGCGAATTGTGCAACTCTTGACATCACCTCCTATGCTGATCTGCTTCCACAGAATCACACATAATGGTGGGGGTTGGAAGGGGCCTCTGGAGACCACCTCATCCAACCCTCCTGCTAAAGCAGGGTTATCCAGAGCAAGTTTTTCAGGATCACATCCATTTGGGTTTCGAATCTCTCCAGAGAAAGATTCCACAACTGCTCTGTGCAGCCTGCTCCAGGTTCTGTCACCCTCACAACAAAAAATTTTTCCTCCTATTCAGGTGGAACCTCCTGGGTTTCAGTTTATGCCTGTTACCCCTTGTCCTGTTGCTGGGCACCACTGAAAAGTCTGGCCCCACCCTCTTGATGTCCATCCTTTAGATATTGATAAGCATTGGTAAGATCCTCTCTGTCTTCTCTCCTCCAGGCTGAAAAGCCCCAGGTCTCTTCTTAGCCTTTCCTTGTCACGGAGAAGCTCCAGTCCCCTCAGCATCCTTGTTAAACCTCTGCTGGACTCTCTCCAGTAGTTCCTTTTCAATCTTGAACTGAGGACCCCAGAACTGGACATAATACTCCAGTTGCAGCCTCCCTAGGACAGGGTACAGGAGGAGGAGAACCTCCCTTGACCTGCTAGCCACACTCTTCTTAATGCACCCCAGGATCCCGTTGGCCTTCTTGGCCATGAGGGCCCATTGCTGGTTCATGATGAACTTGTTCTCTGCCGGGACTCCCAGGTCCTGCTCTGCAGAGCTGCCTTCCAGAAGTTTGACTCTTCACCTGTAGTGGTGCAGGGAGTTATTCCTCCCCAGGTGCAGGACCTGACACTTGACCTTGTTGAACTTCAGTTGGTTCCCGGACGCATAAACCAGGTCCCATTGGTCCCTTGGTGGTTGTGGTGTGTATAGACTAGTTAACTCTGGGAAGGGATGTAGGGGTGCAGTGCTGCTGAGAGGCACCCACGGGGGGAGTGTGTCCCCCTTGGGCAGGGGACAGGCCCACTGCATCCCCCCAGCAAAGGACCTTGCTCTTCACCATTGCCAAGTCCTTCCCCATCCACCATCTCCCCTCCTTTCCCCGTGCTTTCCTCTGTCCACCTCCGACCCTTTTATTCCCGAAGGGGCTGCAGAGCCTCCCTCTGGCTGGGCTCCTGTGGTGAAGAAACAGTCTCCTTTGACTTTGGCGTGTTAGACTGTAAAACAGCTGACCCCACCAGGGATCAGGCTTGACCCCAAACTGTTAAGGAAAAATGCAGACAATCCTCTAGCCCCATCCTCCCTCCCTCCGTGCCCTCTCTCCTCCTTTGCAGGACCCAGAAATACCACTGCTGACTCTGGCAGCCCTTGGACCTGCTTGCCTATTGGAACTTTGAAGATTTATGGGCTGAAATGGAGGGACAAAGAGCTTGAGAGACACACAGAATGATTTTTAAAAGAGTTTCTAGGCAAGGAACATTGCTGTCACTGTTACAGCAAGCTTTGCTTTCAAAGCTTTTTTGTTAAAAAATATAAAAGGGAAAAAAGGGAAAATGAGAGGCCTTGTCTGCTTTGGATTTCCCCTCCCCTGCGAGGAAAGCACAACACATCATCCTTACCTGTCTTCTCCAGTGGGCACTTGTGTCTCTGTGTGGTGCTGGGGGTTTAAAAGGGTCCAGGAGAGCTTCAGCCAGGCTCTGCATCATGAGTCAGTGGTGTTGTGTCAGGGAGACACGGCAAATCATGGCTTTGTGCTGGGAATAAGGTGGCCTTCAGAGGAGAGGAGGGCTTGAAACCAGAGGGAATCAGGTTTTTGTCTTCTAGGTAGCTTTAGGAATCTCTGGCTTAAAAAAAAAAAAAAAGGGGAAGAAAAAAGACAGCAAATGAGATGCTCCATAGGTTTGCTGTGACACTTTTAAGCAGAGAATGTGAGTTGCACAGTGCCTGAGTGCTCAGCTGGAGCTTCAATAATCTGAGTTTAGAGAAGGAAGAGGGGTGGAAAACACTAAACCATGAGTTTTCTCTTTATACTACTTGATGTGGAAAAAAAAAAAATGGTATATCAACACCTCCTGAGGTCCCAACAGTGCTGGTGGAACATGAGATCTGCTTTGAAAACAACTGGATGGAGACAGAAGACTGTGAAGCCCTGTATGTCTGGAGCATCAGGAAATGTCTACTGTGTCTGACAGCTCTCTGGCCTCCAGCCACAAAAGGGTTAATGTTCTTCTCTTTGTTGTGTTCAAAAAAATCACTGAAATTATGATCCTTGTTGGAAATGAGCATCTTTGTGCCTTTTTTATGGACCTTGCCACTGCAGAAATCTCTGGGGAGGAGGAGGAAGTACCATATGCCCTGAAAAATAGTGGGGTTTGACGAAGTATGCAGCTGTCCTCTTGAGAAGTCCCATCACAGGGAAAAGCAGAAATTCCAGAGGAAAAATTAAGGTAGAAATCCCTAGGGAGGTGGTATAGGGCAGCAGCCTACCAGCTCCAGGCCTGAGCACAAGGCAGACCAAACTCATGCAACTTGGGCATTTTTGTTCTGTCTGAAAGAAATAACCTGAAAGCCACTGGCAAGTTATGAAGTAAAACATGCAAGTCTGACTTTCCATTTTCTTTTTCTTTTCAAGAAACAGATGTGAAATCTCATCAAAAAGTGAGAAACTTGATGTGAGCTCCATCTGATCATGGAGCCCTGAGTAAGTTCAGCTTAAATCCACATAGAGAGGCTAGTTTGCTCTGTCATTAACACACAGTTTCTCTTCTCCTTCCCTAGCTTATTTTCCTGCTAGATGATCGCCTCAAAAGTGGTACATCTGTGCTCCTATTTCTAATTTTTGCAGAATCACAGAATGGTAGGGATTGGAAGGGACCTTTGGGGATCATCCAGTCCCACCCCCCTGCTAAAGCAGGTGTGCCCAGGACTGTGTCCAGGCGGGTTTGGAATCTCTCCGGAGAAGGAGACTCCACAACCCCTCTGGGCATCCTGCTCCAGGGCTCCAGCACCCACACAGGAAAGAACTTTTTCCCTCATGTTCAGATGCATCTAGTGTATCCCAATCTTCACACTTGCAAGAAGCAAGCTCTATGTCCTGGACATCTCTGGAAAATCAGAAGAATTTTTTTCTCCAGATCAAGTTCAATAGTGCCTCCATCTCATGTCACAAGAGGTGCAAAATCTCTGGATGCTGCATTCAATAGTAAGATTACCAACTGAGTATTATATGGAGCATGTTGGCATGAAAAAAGAGGCTGTTTTCTTTGGAAAGAAATTGGATGTGCGCATTCATACGCGCTCCAGATTTGGATACTGCATCCTTGTGAAAGGGATACAAGGTGGAGAGTATCTGGGGTATTGGTATGTAAATGAACGCTTTAATTATTGTGGTCTGATTAATGATTTCCCAAGCCTAATGCTGCTGGGGCACTTGGATCCTATATGGACGTGGAGTTTACTTGGGTCTGGTGAGCAGCTGGGGTCTCTGCTGGCATGGCTGGTTAACAACGACTTTGGTGCTATAAGATGAGGCTTTGAAGGCTGCTTTTAAAAACTGAGACTGAGGCAGGGGTGCCAAGTGTTCCTGGGAGAGCTCCAGGTTGACCCCTCTGGGTGCTGCCTGCTTTCCTTGTGCCTCAGGCAAAGTGTTTCCATGCCAGATTGACTCGAGCTTCGTGCAGATGGCCTGCACATCTTAGAATCATGGAATCATTATGGTTGGAAAAGACCTCTAAGATCATCAAGTCCAACCATCAGCCCAATGCTACTGTGACCATTAAGCCAGGTCCCCAAGTGCCACATTTACACTTTTTTTCAGTGTGTAGAATCTTTGAATGTTGCACGCCCCAGTCCCTGCTGCCGTGCCGGGAGGTGGGAAGCCCCCGGCCATGCGAGGGCTTTGCCTCCTCATTATCTCATGGATCCCCCCAGTCTGTGCCCTGGGTTTTTCACAGACCCCCCATTATTTCCAATCCCCTTCACTTGTCAAAAGTAATTTGGCGACTTATTATCGGTCAGACAAAACAGCTCTGGGCTCTGTCGGCCCCGATGAGGGGCCGGGGTCCTTTCAAACTTTTATCCCTCCCTCCTCCATGTGGGCTGCCCTCTCTCTGGGCAAAGCCGCTGAGTGAGCCCGAGGCAGGCAGGTCCAAGCCCCAATTAGCAGCCTTCTCAAAAGGGCAGGAATTTTAATTAGTTGAGCAGTCAATTATATCGCTGGACACCCTTTGCCCTCTCCCCTTGCTCCCCTCCCTTTGCCCCGCAGCCAGTCACCTCTGTTGCCTTGCTGGCCGTGGGCAAAGCTTCCCGCCCCTGCTCTGAGCCCCTGGCAGGGATTAGCAGCTGCTGGTGGGACCCAGTTGTCCCAGAGCCCAGCAGTGGCTGGTGGGTTTGTTGCCTCTGAGGCACGGTTGGATCCCTGACCTCCACTTGAACTGAGGCTTTGTGTCCTCCCAGAGGCGGTTGGAAAAAGAGTAGGAAGGTGCTTGGGATTAGTGCAGCTGGAGGCTTGGGCTTGATTTTCTCCTTTGGATATCATGGAGAGGAATGGGATAGGGAGGTTTTGAGAGACAAGCGTCTCCTCCTTTGCATACGTGGTCCTTGATACTGATCTGACTGTCAGCTCTCCTCTGAGATGGGCTTAGAAGTTGGGGCATGAGGAAAACTTCCAAGCTGTTAATGCTGTCATCTGCCTATCGGGAATAATCCCTTCAGATCTGATCTGCTCTTCCTATTTTATTTGCTTCCTAAAATTGCCTTCACTCCCACCCCACACTGATGGCAGCACTTAGGGTTTTGCTTCATCTCCAACATAGCTGGGGGGCACTTCTAGCCACCACTGCCTCCGGACATAGTTGGGGCATCAAATATCTGTGCTAAACACATTGGCCCTTGCCATTGATTAAACTCTTCTTATTTTTGGTGTTTCTTAGTGTTTCACTCTAAGTATTGCTCTTTTGTAGTAAGATTGGACTACAATGAGTCTTCAGATCTGCCCAAAACCACATCCTAAAGTCACTGGACATGCTTTACAAGGTAAGAGCTGATGGTAGGATTTAGGAAATAGCTGACAACCTGTGCAGTCATTCCCAAACTTAGATCGTAGAAGCTGTCCCAATTCTCTTCTGCACAGCAAATGCCTTTTCCCCAAGGCGTGAAGCAGTTTGGTTGTCCGTCCATCCATCCCACCTTTATCCTGTCGTGGGATCTAACTGAGTCTTAAGCAGCACATTAAAGCCTGAGCCTGTGTAAAGCTGAACCCCTGACCTTATGGTGCGGAGGTGTGAGTGGCGGTAATTGAGTTGTAGTGACACATGCTGGTTATCTCCTGCAGTAATTACTGGGTGTTTAGCAGTGTCTGGGCTGTTGGAGGAGGAAGTCCTCTCCCACCAGCCGCAAGCTCTGGGCAGTTACCGTGGTCAACTTGTTCCCCTCTGTAGGGGCTATTTTATGTTGGTGTCGGCAGTGAGATGATCAGGAGCTGATGGTACGTGATGGGAAAGCGATTCTGGAGCCATCTGTCTGTGCTGAGTGTGATATGAGTAACATCTGGTGGGCACGTGTAAAAATAGGATTATGAGGGAAAAAAAGTGTCTGTGGGAACAACATCTTGCCATCTTGCCTTAATTCCCCTCCTCCCCTTATTCACTAAATATTCACTAATTCAGATGTTCTCAGGTTGTGAGTCAAAGCTTTTTTCTCCGTGCGTCAAATATATACAGTTTAATAGCTGGGTTTTAATATGCTCTGAGCATAGGAAAAATAACTGCATCTGTTTTCACTTAAAATGGGGAAGAAAAGAGGGGAAAAAAGATTGGAGGAGAAGCCAAAGGCCTTGAAGGAGACTGTGATTTGCTGTTGGTCATTCAGTAGCAAAGAGAAAGGGCTGGCTGACTCCCATGCCATGACTACACGTGCTCTCCTGGAAGATAGGATGCGCACTTGGCAAGGGACTGATAGAGCCTCCTGATTTCAAACCAGTGTGATGCTGAGTGGATGAAATGCAATGCAGAAACTAGGGAGAGATTTCCTACCGGGAAATAAAAACCCAAAGATGAAGTGAACAAAGCAGAGAGGAGAACACCGTAGCTAGACTAGGAGAAAACAGCTGATCCCATGCTTCCTTGTCAAGCATCTCTTTTGCTTTGATTGATCTCCATGAGGAACAGAGGCTTGCTAGGCTGCCAGGCTTACTCTGGTCTGGTCTGAGTTCCTCCATCTATTGTGAACGCAAGAACTGAGATGAATGTCTTGCTCAAGATTTAGCTGCGTTCCTCCTGCTTCCATCATCTTGAGCTGTAAATATTCCAGGATTAGACGAAAACTGACAATTCTGTTGCTCGTGCGTGATGCAGAGCAGGACAGGTTTGACTCAGAGGGGGTGGTGATGGTGAATTGTCAGTTTTCTCATTAGATCAAATAGAGGTAATTCATGGGGATGAGACACAGGCAGCACATTAACCACCTTTTTAGAAAGATGTACACCACAACTACAAGAAAACCACCCTCCTTCACCTGGTGTCCTGCCTTTTATCCCTTACTGTTGGGAAAAGACCTTCAGATGTCATTAAATACTTTGATTTCCCCTTTGAAGACCTGAAGCAGAAGAGGTCAGAGGCGTTCAGCTGCTGGGACTGTGGCATGAGCCATCGTGCCTGGCGTTTGCTGCCTTCTGAAGCACCTGGCAAAGACAGACAGAGATACTGCTCCTCGTGGTGGAGAATAAAAGCCCAGGAGGTAATAAATGTGTGCGAAACAGCTCATTTTGTGTCTGCAGAGGGGAGCGAAGGGCAAGGATATTTTGTGTCCCCCCCTTCCTTCTTTGCAGCAGAGATTCCTCTACCCACGATGCAAGATTAGGATCAGCTTTTTCATAACAGTTCAGCCTTCACTTAAGACCCTAAATAACAGCCAAATTCTTTTGTAAGGACACCGAATCCAACAGCTCCTAATATTGCTGGGCTCACTTGAAAATACTGGCTGTAATGGCTGCAATCATGAACTGATGGCCTTAAATTCACCATCAGACCTAATGCCTGGTTTTTCTCTCTGGTCCTTGTTTCCGTTCTGCCTTGTCAGTGGTGTTCCACAGCCACAATTATTTGTCATTAGTCATTAATCTTGCAAACATCAGTTTTGTTTTTTCCCCCCCCTGTTTCCCCGGGAAATGTTCCCTGCTCCCTGGTTTTCTCGTTTGCTGTTTTCCATCACTCTTTCTCCTGCCTCGGTCTAATCAGTTTTGTACTGCTCTAAAAAGTTGTTGGCTTGTGATTTTTTTTTTTCCAACAGGGGAATAAAGCAGTGCAGTGAATGTGCCCGAGAGATGTGTGAGCAGCTGATGCTGCCTACACCTATGGGATGTTTATACCCTGCTTAAAACCCAGCCTGCTGGGGAGAGGGCAGCATTGAAGCATTTTTCATTCAAGCTGTAAAAATCCTGAGTTTTTCTGGCTTGTATGCTGCCTGAGTCCAAGCGTGGCTAATTCAGGTTTGGGCAGGAGCTGGGCTTGCCCCACACTCACCCCACAGACCTCCCCCCCCCAGCAGGAGAGCCTCTGTGGGGTCTTTCACTGGGGACCTTGGCTGCTGCTGGTGTGGAGCTGATGTTCTCCCTGCAGAGCCTAAATCTCATTAAAAGGCTGGAGCAGGTGGTTTTTGGCTGGGATCCTGCTGGAAAATGATGAAATAATACAAGAGGGGCAAAATCCATCGGACCTTTGACCGGCATCAGAGGCGAGAGCAAAGGTATAAAAGAGGATAAGGCTGTGTCTGGAAGGGTGTAAAAGACCTCAAACCCACACGAGGGTGTTTAATTCCACACTGCTCTTTCACTGGGATAGCTGAAAGAGCTGTCTTGCTGGAGACGGGTGAGGACAGGTCCTCACTGCCATGCAAGTCATGAAGCAACAAAGCCATATTCAGCTACTATAGGCGTGTGCTTCCTACAGCATAAATTAATACATTTCCAATTGTCTGAATCCTTTGGCTAGAAAAAGTCATGCTGGTAGTTTGTATTTATTTTTTTTTTTGTCTATTGTAACCCCTCCTCTGGCACTGGGTGGTAAGAGGTGTGAGGAAAGCTGCTGTAGTTAACATCCAAAGGGTTTTGGCTTATTGGGTGTGCCTACTTGTAAGCCACAGGTAGATGCTGAGTAACTGGCAGGGAGAGAGCTGCACCTTGGAGCTGAATGAACCCTCTACTGCCAAAGCAGTCAAATGTCTTCCAGCTCTTACTGTCTTCATCCCTGGGGACAGTCCCGTGCAGGAAAGGGATGCCATTAACGGGGGAATCACCATGGTGGGTTGCATCTCGTTTGACTTCAGTCATCCAGATGGTGTCTTGGTCCCTCAATAGAGACAGATGATCCTAAGGATTGCTTCCTACTTGGAGATCTTAATGTCCTTCCTTTACCCTCTCTGAGACTCTGACAGTGTTTTTCACCACTTCTGAAGTTCTTGTCTTCCTTACTGTTGCCAGGTTTCCATTTGTTGGTTGGTTGGTTTAGTTTATTTTTTTTTCCCTCTTCTGGATCCTGAGTCTTTCCAAAGCAATGGCAGGGGCATTTATGCTTCAGCTGCTGCCAGCCCCTCTGGTGCTTTCCAGATGGAGAGAGTCAATGCTGGTCCCAGTTTTCCTTTCTCCATGTGCACACAGACTGGTAGGGATAGGATAAGGAGGAGGGAAATGGGGAGCTTGCAAAGGATGCTCAGGGTGAGAAGTGAGGGTTTGTGCATCCACCTCATCAGTGTGAAGAAGGTGGAAACAACACAGGGGCAAGAAAAAGCTGGTTAAATCAGGCACGTGTCCGATTCTTGGGTGAGAGGTTTTGACAAACGTGATCAACAGTGATAAAACATTTAATATCTGATGGCTGAGCAATTGGTGGCTTTAACTGTAAAATTTACCACGGTGCTGGCAGTAGGTCCGTCAGCAGCTGGAGGTCAGGAGGGAGGCAGAAGAACAGAGGCTCTGGGAAGCAGAAAAGTTGGATTTTTTTTTTTCTTTGTTTTGAATTTATTTTGTCCGTCAGGAGGGAGGAAGAACAGAGGCTCTGGGAAGCAGAAAAGTTGGATTTTTTTTTCTTTGTTTTGAATTTATTTTTTTCCCCCCTGTCAGGGTGTTTGTCTCACTTCCTGTCCCACCCCAGGGTGAGACCAAAGGCCCTTGTCATATATGGATGGCCAGGGCCTTCTGGTTCCGGGTGGTCTTGATGGGAGCAGGCAGCATGAGCTCGTTGCTAGATGGAGGGCCATGGTTCTCCTCAGGTGCAGCCTCGTTTCAACAGCATTTTGTGTTTGACTGTGTCATGTTGAATCCATCCAGGCACACAGTGTGCTGTCAGATGGTTGCCTCTGAAGTCAGGAAAGCTGGTGGAAAGGAAAGTGAGGGAACCAGAAGGGAAGAGAGACACCTCACAGGGAATGAATGGCACCAAAGTGGGAGCAAATTGTGTGTTTTGAGGAGAAAAAGTGGGAGAAAAAAATATCACTCAGACAATACCCAATAAAATCAGAGACTTTTGGGAAGGAGAGAACTTGTGACATTTAGGGAGTAGCTTAAAACTCAGGCAGACGTGTGACCAACAGGGAAGACAATAGTATTGCAACATTTGAGGGCCAACTCCATTAAAAACAGGATTGCTGAAATGTGCCAAAACCACATGTATGTCCTCCTTCTCTACTATTAAATGTAGGAAAATGGTGGTTGGGAGAAATAGGGAAGAAAAGGGTTATTTTTGTTTGAATGCTGTGGGACTAGAAGGGATCAAAAGCTGTGCTGAGTCTTCCCTGAAGCACTAAACATTTCTTCTGCCAGCCAAGTGCCCAGAACTTGGCAAGCCTTCATCGATTTGATCGCTATCCAGTAGTCAAATGCTGCCGTGGAAGTCTTCCAAGTAGCTGATGACTGATCATTAGTATTGTTTAAAAGCATGTTCAGCTTTCAGCACTGGGTTAAAGCATGGAAGGAACACGGAGGTGTCTTTCTTCTCAAAGCTGAGCTTAACACTTCCCAAGGCATCGTAGCTCCCTCAACCCTACATCTGCATCTGTTTATAGACAGGGAAGTGAGATTTGGGCTATGCTATCAAAGCTGGTGAGGGTTTTTCTGGCTTGGTACCAAGTCCCCTTGGTAGCAGCCCTTGTTTGTGAAGTGGCTTGCTCTGTGTCCTTGCCTGTGGGCACTGAGGATGCAAGTCCTCAGTGGTTGTGTTCCCCCACCTGTGATGCTGCATCAGTGCTGTGCAGCACTTTGGCTTTGCCTCTTGTAGAGAAGTAAGTGGCCTAAGAGAACAAAGGGTGGCAGGGGACATCTCCAGCTAGCTGGTCTAGCAGACATTCACTGTGTGGGCTCCTGCCTGTATGCATGCAAAGGAGTGAAGCTCTGAGAAGGATTTATGCCTTTTGCTCAGCAGCTTTCCACCCAATTATTGCTGAAGGGAGGGTGCAACACCTCTTTGACTGCTTCCCATCAGGATAGGCCCACTAAGGTTTTCATTGCCCCTGTAGGTGTGGTGTGCTAGAGATGTCTGCTTCCTTTCTGACCATCTCCTCTAGCTACTGACAGAAGAGAATCATGGGCTGATGGTGACAGAACCAGATGGAGAACTCCAAGTCCAAAAAACTTCTCTCATTTTTCCTCTACTTGGTGCAGATGTGTTGCCAACTCTTGTCAGCGAAGGCTTGGAGACCTCTCAGCCCCAAGGCCAAGCACCTCTTTCTGCTGCCACAGCAGCTCCCAACCAGAGGACCCCAGTGTCCTTCCCGGGTGGCTGGATGGCAGAAGCGGGATGAGTTTGAGGAAGGGGAGCTCCCTTGATCCTTGGGAAGGTGGGGAAGCAGGTGTTGTCCCTCTGTGCTGAGGATGGGAATCTCTGAAACCCTTCTTCCTTTTCTTAACCCAGTTGTATCAAATCATGCTGCTAGGACAGTTGGTTTTAAAGCTCATGGAACAGGAGAGCTGTGTTTGACATAAGGCTTAAAAAATGCTTGTGTGTTCATAGACCTAGAATGAGCCAAATGTTGTAGCAGGGCTAAGGGGAAAGAAATGAGGCAAACACTCTATTTTTTCCATCTATAAGCTAGCTAAGGTGGATTTGGGAGACCCTGAGAGGAAACAACACAGGCAAAGTGGACTTAATAGGACAAGGTAGCAAAGGCAAGTCCTGAATTTCAGGACACAGCACCTGCCCTTTCTTGCTGCCTAGCAGAAATGAAAACAGAAATACGCTGAAAAACCTTTTCCAGCCTCATTTTCAAAGCCATCTCTGGCCTGGAAATAGCTCTGAAATGAGTCCGTGAAGTTAAGAGCCACACAGGGAGGCTTAGTGAGGGCCTTGCTGGTGTGCTAGGAAGGTTTGTTTGTGTGCAAAATGTATTATTACATATCTCAGGAAACAGATGACATTATATTGCTTTACATTGGTGCTATTTTTGCTTCAAGGCTCCAACGTGATTTGTGGTGGTGGGGCCAAGGGAAGATAACAAATGGGTGTCGGGAGCCTATGAAGAATGGAATTTCCCCCCTTCTGTTATAGTATTAAATAGCTATTTGTATTACAGCAAATTCTTTTTTTTTTTTCCTGTGGTGTGCTGAGATAAAACCCCCCCAACTTTATTTTCTAATGCCACATTATTTAATTTAATCAGGGTGAAGTACACCTTTAATAAATTTGCCTCCAAAATGAAAAATTACAGATGTGGCAAAAGAAACTGATGATATAGCAAGTTAGAGCAGAATGATGTCCTCTCCCTGCCCTTTCCTACCACCCAACAGTACAAGAGAGCAGCTGATATCTCTCAGAAAATCATGGGCTGTGGCTTAGGAGTCTTTTTTAGTTTTCCTATCCTGAGATCTACTCTCTCATGGTCTTCTAATTTCTAGGTGACCTGCCAAGAAACCCAGCCCTTGAGTAACAGTGCTGAAATAGGCAGGCAGCAGTAGCTATCAGTCTGCAGGATGAGTTCTGTGAGGCTGGGCTGTCCAGGTGGTGAGGTGTGCACGGGGAGAGCTGCTCAAGGGCAGGAGATGCATGACAAGGAGGACTATTCTTAGATAGATCCTCAACTTCTCCCGAATCCACCCTGCCGTCCTTCCAGATGATGGCACTTAGTGGTGCCAACAAATATTTACCCAGTCCCAAAGCAGCCTTGCTGCTGCTTCTGCTGGGAGAGCAGTGATTGATGGATGCAAAAGTTCAACATTTGCAAGTAAGGAGAAGGATCTACATGCACTCAGGAGTGTTCATGGGAGAGCTGAATTCAATGAGGCTGATACCACGCTCTACATTCTGCCCCCCAGCAATGCTGGGAGCTGTCAAGAACCAGAAGGTCTCCCCTGAGCCTCCTTTTCTCCAGGCTGAACAACTCCAGGTCCTCACAAGATTTGGGCTCTAAACCCTTCCCCAGCTTTTTTGCCCTTCTCTGGACCTGCTCCAGTCCCTCAATGTTCTTCCTGCAGTGAGAGACCCAAAATTGAACCCAAGACTCAAGGGGCAGCCTCCCAAGTGCTGAGTCCAGGGGGCTGATCCCTGCCCTAGTTCTGCTGGCCACATTAGTGCTGATACAAACCAGGATGTTTGAGCATTTCCCTTTCACTTTGTACAAATATATGAAGGAACAGCAACTGCAGCGTTGTCAACAAGCTAAGCTGTAGTACCACAGCAACATCAAAGAAGGTCACACAGCCCTCTTTGCTCATAAAACTGCTAAGCTGTCACTTGGAGGAATGAAAGTTCTTGGATACAGGGTAAAATAAACCTAGAAAACAGAGCAAAGCTGCACAATTAACAGACATGTGCCTGCCCTCTTGGAAGCAGTGTGTCCAAACCCACCACACTGACCAGGTCTCACTTTGACCATAAATACCAAAGATAAATCTGGGCTGAAAAGTGTGAATCTTTCCCTGCTTCTGAGTGCTTCCTGGGGGTGTTTGGGTGTGAAATGTCCTGATGGCCAAATCATTGCCCCTCTTTAGGAGAAGGTCCTTTGCTTAGCCCTGGAGCCTCTTCGCTTGGTCTGTCAGTGATGTCATTGTAATCACAGATTTATGACATTAGAATCTGAGTCCATGGGAACAGTCATGACAGATGAAGTATTACATGTCCCCTGTAAGCAAAGTGAAAACTCAGCAGAAGAAAACTCAGAGGAAATTTATGAGTCTTCTGTAGGAACCAATGTCACTCCTGGCCTGGGGCCACCATAGCCAACAGGATTTACAGTGTCTAATCTGTGGGTCTTGCTCTCGTGGGATCAGACTATGGATCAGGAAGTGACCTTGAAATATCATCTAATCCAACCCTTCTGCCATGGGCAGGGACATCTCTCACTAGATCAAGTTGCTGAAAGCCCCATCTAACCTCACCTTGAACACTACCAACGATGAAGCTCTATCTGCTGGTCCATTTTCACCTGTTACTTGGTGAAAATTGCAAAGAATACAAAGCTGATGTGTAAGTTTTCCCTTGTCTTGCTCACTGGATGGACTTCGGTTGTTCTTGAGACTTTTCCACCAGGCATGGTGAGTATGCCCATGATTTCATTCTCTGTGTAATGAAGAATTCAGTAATGATCTGCCTCTGCTAGTGAGTCCATATGTCATGTGAGGTATGTTTCTTCTACTTCTTGCTAATCTAGGCTGAATTTCAGCTGATGGCCTCTGGATCCCACAGCTGCTCTCTTGGGTTGGGCAGACCTTTAAAGTGGTCTCGTGTACCATCTCCCAAGCTTGCTCCATCAAATAAGTGGTGGCAGCAAAAGCTGTCCATAAAATATACTCTTCCCAAAAGGGTAAGCTGTGTTTTTCCAGGTTTGCCTGCTATCCTTTTACTAGTTTCCATGAAAACAAATGGCAGTTTTCATAAACATCAACTACCATCTGGCCCTGAAGCGTTGGTGGGGGTTTTTTATCTCCCGTTGACAGGATTTGCAAACTGTCAGGAAAATCCTAGTAAGGTGAAAAAGGGTAGCTTTGGCATGGCTGCACCAAGTTTCTGCTCCAACCCTGATCACCCGTTTTAAGGCCAAGTTTGCAGTTGTGGGTTCAGCTGCCTTGATTTGGTTGACCACCATGTTACATCATCCCATGAAGGCTTTCTCTCAGGAAGGCTTGTTAGGGCCACCCGGTCCCTTCACCTGAAAAGAAGCATGCCAAAAAAATATCATCCTTTAAAGCCGTTCTGGCGTGAGCTTTTGTTCACTGGTGACTTAGTGCGGGGTGTGAACCTGGCACCATCTGCTCGTAGCCTTGGTAGTCACGACCCATGAGTGCAGCAGGAGGACAAAACCAGCCCAGGACTAGGATGTACAGGTTGCCCATTAACACAAGCCCAGTTCTGTCATCCTAAACCATGGAAGTGCTCCCCCCCACCCCCAACTTCACTTAACAAAGCCATTAGCACCGCTATTAAATATTTAACTTGGCGTGTTGTGTTATCCTACCTGCAAGAAAGGAAGGGCAAAGACCAGAGCAGATGGGATGGGGATGATTCAGAGCATGGTGTTATGTCCCAGAGCGCTAGCCAAGGGAGCTGCTTAAATCAAATCAGGCTTAGTAATGGGAAAGTAGATAATTAGAGACTTTAACGATCACGGCTGCCCTGTGTGAGGTTTTGCACGATCTCTACAACCTGGTGTGGGTTGTGTGTTGTTATTTATTTATTTATTTTGAGTGAGTCAAGTCTTGGATGAATTGTCTGGAAAGGTTTCTGTGATCAGTGTGGGTTGGGGTAGTGGAGGGAACATCTCCAGGATGGTGGGGGTCAAAAGAATGGGTTTGTGTGTGTGACAGAACAGAAATAAAAAGGAGAGACCTTTCTGAAGATGAGTATTTAGGCAAAGGCAAATAATTTTTGGGTGCTGGAGAATGGAGGCAGATCAGCAGGGGTCACCTTTGGTTTCTGTATCTGTTCACCAAAGTTAATCAAAGGATGGGAGAGTCTGACAGCAGAACGTAGCTGGCAAGGAAAAACACACGTGTGTTTTCCCCACGTGTTGCACCCCACCCTGGGGATGGCAGTGCAATGAAGAGTCTTTATATTCTCACTCTCTTTTGTAAATAACATCACAGTGTTGCTGCAGGTTTGGTGGGTACTGAGTAGAGAGTTGGTGTAGGGGTGGGGGCTTGACCGCTCTGAGGGCTTGCCCACTTTCGGCACTTGCAGTGCAAAGGGCTGTGAGACTTTTGATTGGTTGGGTTTTGTTGGGAGGTGGAACTTAAGAGCACACCTTTGATACACAGACTCTTGTCAAGCCCTTTGACAGGCCTCTTAACAAAGGTCGTGTCATAAATACGTCTCCAAACTGATGTCATTTCTAAAACACCTCCCTCTTTTTATGCTGATAAACAAATTTAACCTCTTGATGAGACATTTTCTAAAATCTCCAGGAATATAATAAGGCCAGACGTTGCCCAATGGGCTTAGGACTGGCTTGGAAAAACCTTTGAGTGCCTAAAGGGTTCCAGCAAGAGGACTTCAACAGATCTTTCATCTGTGCTGAGTCTTCAGCCCATCACCAGTATTAAAAGTTGATCTATAGCTAAGAAAGCTGGCCAGACATGTTTTATGGAGCTTTTTCAAGTAGGAAATGCTTACTCACAGGGCATCCATCCAGGATATGGAAGATCATGTTTGAAACCTCAGCCTGATAGAGAGTTTGGATTAATTAAATATGCAGGGGGCCAGAGAGAGAATCAGGTAGAGCAAACATACAAAATCCTTCATCTTCTAGGGGAATGCTCGCAACCTGCAGAGTGTGTTTCTTAGGCTGCTGTGTTTCCTCTCCCTCTCGAAAGAATCAAACATTAAATTAAAAGGTCGTGGAAGAGAAATCCCCAGATCTCACAATTCATTCAATTGTTGTTTTCTGGCTAGTTCATATTCCTGGCGCAGGATATTGCTGTTTTCTGATAAGGGCAATTTTGGGGATCTTCAGTTCTTTCTTGGATGCTAGACTTGAAAACTATGTTTACATGTGGCTCAGAGCCCACCCACATTTGAAAATTGATCAGAAATGAGAAGAGATTTGTTCCTTTGTCCTTGTATTTTTTTTTCCATTACTTCCATATTCCTTAATGTGCCCTCTCCCCATCAGCAACTGCCCTCCTGCCTCAAACACAGCAAACTGGAATGTGCCTTTCTCTCCACCAGCCCCAGTCTTGGCTGATCTCTGTGCTCCCCAGCCTTGCAGGGATCATCTCCTGCACACTTGTCATCCCGTAGGTGGCATCTTTAGAGACCCTTACAGCAAGCACTGGGGTCCCCTCTGTTCTCAAGAGCATGCAACATCTTGCACAAATAGTAGGCAAGGGTAAAGAACTTAAACATGGCCTGAGTTGGTGGCCAAAAACGATTTTCATGTTAACACCATCTCAAATCGTTGCAGAATAGAGACCAAAAGAAGAGAAAAACTATTGGTATGAATCTGTCTTTGGACACTTCCACTCTGGGCTGCTGTTTCCTTTGCAGCTCTTTCCACATCCCTGAGACAAACCAGGAGTGCTCTTCTATTTAATAATAGGGGAAATTCAAGTGATTTCAATCCATCAGCCTTACTCAGGGTCTCTGGAGGACCGCAGCTCCAGCTCTCCTTCCCTCCCCCATTACACTCAAAAAATTCCCAAGAACATCACATTTGCAGGTTAGTGATTAATAAAGAAATCCCATCATTCAGAAAAACAGGTAAATTGGTTTAGAGACAGACTATGGACTCAGCTGCTTAGAGCTGCCCGAGGCTGTGCTTTACCCTGCTTGGCATTTTTTTTTAAACAAAACGTTGTCCTTCTGATGACTCTCTTGTGATTCCTCTTGGTTGGAAGGAGAGAATTAAGCATTTTCCAGGGGCCAGCCTAGAAAAGCTCTTCATCTCAGCTCTGAAAGGGAAGAGGCTGCAGTTACCCACGAGAGGATCTGATTGTGCCTGAGCAGATCAATGCTATTTTTATTCCTTCCCTTTACAAAGTCCATCAAACTCCCATCTATTGAAATTTATTGAAGTAGCCACCCTCCTCCCTGGTGGCCAGTTCTTGGTGGTACCCCCAGCTATCAGGTGAAGAAGAAATAAGTTGTTGACATCTGCCTGCAACAGGGAGCTGGTAGAGGGGGTTGAAGAAAAGAAAATGAGGAGGCAAAATCTCTTCCTTGCTCTGCTCAACATGCAAGGAAAAAAAAATTCTGCTTGCCTTTAGTGAAAGCCATTAAAGAGAAGGAGGAAAGAAAGGAAGAGGAAAGTCATTACAAGCCTTTGAATCTGGAGGTCTTTTATATCTCTTAAACTGAACGTTGGTTGTCAGCAAAGAAGAAAAGCAGACACTTTGCTGATAGTGCAGGTACCAGTAAAACCTGCTGTGCTTCTAATGAATCCTGACAAAGCACTTTTGGACGGGAGGAAAGAAAAACCCACCGGCTTTCGGAGCTTGCCTTGCGGTGTGGCCTTCATCTGAACCAAGATGCTTTGTAAGGAGGACTTGGTGGTTTCTCATCGCCTTGCAGGACTGTCCCTGGCCTGTGATGAGGGAGGAACAGTAAAAGTGCTGATGGGGTTCTGGGAGCACTTTGGCAGGGAATGACTGCAGGAGATGGTTCCCTTCTTATTGCATCTGATTTAATACCAACCAAAGGGGCTGAGAGGAGGAGGCCCTGCTCGCATATGGATTTAGAAGGAACCCCCTGAACTTCCAGAGCAAGTCTTTTGAGATTTTGATGCTCCCCAAGGCTTTCCGTAGAGCCTTTCTGAACTCAGCCTCAACAGGGCCAGGGGTTGCTGGTTTAGCAGCCAGTTCTGGGTGGAGATGCTCTCATGGGATTATGCCTATAGCTATAGGCTCATGATCTTAGGCCATGGGACACACTATTGTGGCATGTCTTTTGCATCTCCTCTTGGTGCCTGAATAATGAGTTGTGGCTTCATTGTGACCAAGAGTTTTGAACTCAGGGGTGAGCTCTTTTGCTGCCAAATCAGGCTATGGAGTGAGATGAGAGTGTGCACCCTTACCTCCTGCCTTAAGTTGGTCAACAGCCAAATGAAGATGACCCAATGTGTGCCCAGGTGGCCAAAAAGGCCACCAGCATCCTGGCTTCTATTAGCAATAGCATGCCAGCAGGACTAGGGCAGGGATTGTCCCCCTGGACTCAGCACTGGGGAGGCTGCTCCTCAAATACTGGGTTCAGTTTTTGGCCTCTTACTCCAAGGACCTTGAGGGGCTGGAGTGTGTCTAGTGAGGGACAAGGAAGCTGGTAAGGGGTCTAGAGAACAAGTCTTGTGAAGAGCCTGGAGAGGAGCCTCTTCTGAGGGACCTGGGGTTGCTGAGTATGGAGTAAAGGAGGCTCAGGTGTAACCTTTTGGCTCTGGACATACCCCTGAAAGGAGGTTGGAGCCAGTTGGGGGTTGGTCTCTTCTCCCAGGGAACAAGAAATAGAACAAGGGGAAACAGTCCCAAGTTGTGCCTGGGGAGGTTTAAGTTGGATATTAGGAAAAATGCCTTCTCTGAAAGGGTTGTCAGGCCATGGCCCAGGCTGCCCAGGGCAATGGTGGAGTTCCCATCCCTGCAGGGATTTTAAAGCCATGGAGATGTGGTGCTGAGGGCCGTGGTTTAGTGGTGCTCTGGCAGTGCTGGGTTAATGGTTGGATTTGATGATCTTAAAGGTCTCTTCTGACCAAAGCAATTCTATGACTCTATGTGGTGCTGAGGGACATGGTTTAGTGGTGTGCTGGCAGTGCTGGGTTAATGCTTGGAATTTATCATAAAGGTCTCTTCTAACCAAAACGATCCCATGACTCTGTGATCCCAGCTGTGAGCAGATGCAACTTCTTTGTGGATAGTCCCACGGATCCTGTCTCTCTGTTGCTGCCTGCGAAAGCAAATATTCTTGCTCATGTTGCAACTCCAGATGCTTCCAAAGTTACCTTCAGCAACTGCAGAGGCAACTTTTCCTTTAATGATAATGGGAAGAAAGAGTAAAGATGGACAAGAAAGGATGACAACAGTGTGAATTAGCAGTCCACACCGCCAAGAGATGTATGTAGTAACCTCTTTTATGTCTTATTCTCGCCCAGGGATACCTTTGTCTTCTGCAGCACAGAAAGATTTTTAATCTTCTTCACAAAGACAATCTTTGCAGGAGGGGGAAACAATCAGCTTTTATGGGGCTGTTCACGCCTTTATTTATTTGCAAATTCTCAGCAACAGTCAAATTTGAGCAAGGGATAAAAAAAAAAAAGAAAAAGAAGCAAAAAAGAAAAAAAAAAAGAGAAAACACTTCAGGAAAGGTGAACAGGAAGATGGGTATTTTTCTTCTTACTGTATCCCACAGAATAAGAAATGGATGTCTTACACATATATAAATAATAGCTATCTATAACCTACCAGTATTGAGATGTAAATGAGGTAACAGTGGGAATTTTATCCCATTCAGCATGAAAAATGAGCCTTCTGTTAGAGGGAGTGTGAAGGGATGCCTTTAATGCTGAAGGTACAGCCTCTTTGCTGAAGCACAGAGCAGTAAGGGAAGAACGCAGGTGATCTCCAGCCAGGACCCCTCCATTTGCGTGGGTGGAGGGTCCATTTCATGTAGGGTCTCCAAAAAAATGGAGGGGGAAGTGGATCGGTCGGTGTGCTGTTGAAGAAGGGATGTGTATTATCCTTCTTGAAGCATGAGAAGAGCTCAACAGTGGCACTGAGTGCACCCTCAGC
>NW_008604652.1:0-13392 GCF_000691845.1 Merops nubicus
CAAGTGTGAAGGTTCACCAGGAACTGGTCTGAGGCCATCAGCACATTTCATATAGAAACCCTCAAGGTTTCATCCAACAGCAAAGGTTGGACTTCATACTGACCCATCTCCCCTCTAAAGCACAGCCCAAAGGAGATGCTGCAGAAACAGAGAGCTCCAGAAATGACAGCGGGGTCCTTATGTCCCAAATCAAAGTTCTAATGAGGCTCTGGATCAATTTTTTTTGTGTCTTTACCAGAAACAATTAATATCTTATTTACCAAAAGTTATGAAGTTCTTGTGTATGCCAGTAAAAGCAGTTTACAGCTTCACTGGGGTGCAGATGGGCTAGAATTTAAATTACATCTCCAAAGGATCAGAATTCAATTGTACAAATAAAATGTACACCAATAATAAAATTACCTTAAAACATGAAACTGCAACAATTTAGCCAAGGGAAAGCATCCTCGTGGAGATGCAGCAGCTTTAACTTAACTTTCTATACATTAAGTTTCTACTGAATCACTTTAAAATTTGATTTTTGCTAAGCTTGTTTATTGTCTCATCTTTTCACATTAGCCCTTATCATAACCTCATCATAACAGAAGACCTGAACTGATTCAGAATACTAATATTTCTAGCATGTTAGTCATTAATGCTTAATTCCATTGTGCCATAGCTTTGCTGCATATTTAATGACATTCCCAGTGCATTTTATCACCTCAAAAATTGTCCTTTATTATGGCAGTTAAACTCCATCAATATACAAAAAAAAAATTAAGACTCTCTCTGGAACCCTAAATTAAATTCTAAGAAGAGCAGAAGATCATTTTCAGGGACTGAGAAAAGCTCTTTTTGCTAGGCAGACAATGAGGATGAGGAGGACACCCTGTTAGATCAGCAGCTCGTGCTCACCAGCCCACGCCTGTTGTCCTCTAAAGGGTCTCAGAACAGACCCATCAAGCTATTGGCAGTAGATGTATTTGCTTCCTAAAATCTTTGCTGCAAAATGTAGGTTTGAGCCCTGTAACCACGTAGAAGAAAAGCTACATGAAAGAAGAATTCCACCTCTGCTTCAAACAGTTAAAACACTTTTGTTGTGACACTTCCAAGGCAGCAGTGCTTAAAGGGCTGCTCTGTAAAGCCTCTAAGAGGAGATAGCTGCTGTGCTGGAGAACTCCTAGAAGATCCATGGCTGGGGTCTGAACAAACATATTCTCAGCTAAATAATGTGATTTGAGTTTTGCCCTATACCTGTTTCTAACAAGAAGTGCCTGCTATTAAACAGAACAGAGAGATTCCAAATTCAAACCCCAGAACTGAGCTGAAAGGAATATAATTAGAGGTCTGTAGGGAAGCCCTGGGCACACCCACAGATCTGGGGGTGACACCAACAGGGGTGCAAAGCTCTGTGTGACCTCGTGTGGTGCCCAGCCAAAAATAACACAATCCTCCCTCTGTCTTCCAAGTGTCTGGGTTAGTCAGACTAAGAGAGGCTCTACCATGTCTGCATAAAAACAGCAGAGGCAAAGTTCTCAGGAAGGGTTGGAACACTTTCCAAACCACAGCTTCTTTAGGAACAACTGTGGGTGGTGAAATCTCTGGCTGAGGGTAGAGACAGAAACAAAGCACCCGAAATACCACGTTTAAAAGCAAAAGGCACAGCCAGGCAATAATACAAATTAGAGCTGGGCTCAACACAGAACGCCAGCAAAGGATCCAAGTCTGGCCACTGGCTCATAAATCCTCCAAATGGGCAAACTGGAAGTTCTACACTGAAAGGTGCAGGGAGAACCCAGCAGTGCCCAACAGCAGCCCTTGTGGAGGGAGCCCCTGGCCCCACAGAGCTCCACAGGGCTACAAAGGTCTTCTTCAGCACAGACACTGGCACATGAGGCCAGAACACCCCAAAACAGGGTAAGCCAATGAGGCCACCTCCTGAAAATGAGAAGTGGCCAGTTTGAAAGGAGGTTGGATTACAGGGAATCAAGAAAGAAATCAACAAATTGATAAAACATTCCTTCTTTTCCTGTAAACAAGTGCTATGAAAAAGATACAATCATGAATTGTTTGGGCTGGAAGAAGTCTTTAAGATAATCAAGTCCATCTCTTAACCCAGCGCTGCCAGGGCATCACTAAACCATGGAATCATATCCCTCATACTACATCTCCACAGCTTGGAAACCCCTCCAGGGATGGGGACTCCACCTCTGCCCTGGGCAGCCTGGCACAGCCCTGGACAACCCTCTTTTGGAAGATGTTTTTCCTTCTGTCCAACTTAAACCTCCCCTGGTGCAACTTGAGACCCTTTCCTCTGGTCCTGTTGTATGTTCCTATGGAGAAGAGCCCGACCCCCACTACATTCCAACCTCCTTCCAGGGTGTTGTCAGAGCAAGAAGGTCTCTGCTGAGCCTCCTTTTGTCCTGGCTAGACAACCTCAGGTCCCTCAGCCACTCTTCTCAAGATCTGTGCTCTAGACCCTTCCCCAGCAGCTTCATTGCCCTTCTCTGTCCACTCTCCAGCCCCAATGTCCTTCTTGGAGTGAGGGGCCACATTTGAACCCAGCATTTGAGCTGTGGCCTCACCAGTGCTGAGAGCACAGGGGGACAACCCCTGCCCTGGTCCTGGAGGCCACACCAGTGTTGATACAAGCCAGGATGGCATTTGCCATCTCCAGCTGTTGGCTTCCCAAAACTCTGGGGTGCAAGGCTGCCCACAGACAATGCCCCTTCCTTGCAAAAAGCCATTTCCTGGCACCTTCACTCACCCCACAGAACCCTGTGCTCTGTGACATGCTTTTCTTTGCCTGAACTGCCTCTTGGAGCTCCACACTGTAATTTAGGAGACTGCTCAGTGCTGTGTTCTTGCAGGGTTATTTCCCCCCTAGTAATAACGATGCCACCTCTGGGTAGTGAATCATTATAAACTGCAAGCACAAAATGATCTCTAATGATGAAGCATTTCTAACTACAATTTGGAGTGTTCCCATGTTCCAAATTCATTTTTTCTTGGAGGGGTAACGTAGCATTTTAGCTTTCTCTCAGTTAATGGTATTTTTGTGCTGTTATGGATCTGTTAGGGCAAGTAAAGGCTTGTCAGTTCTTCAAAGAATGAGAAATCCAGAGAACAGCAATGACATAATGACCAATCTCTGTAGGAAGGGAGCAAGGATTAGAAACCTTTTAAGTATACTTTTGGAAGGAAACCTGTTTCCTAATTTTTTTTCACCCAAGAAGAAACCAGCATTGACAACATGAAAAAAATCCTTTCATGGCCCCAGTGTCAAGCTTGCAAAGGCTCTGCAATGGATAAGGTACATGAAAAGAGACTGGTAGGAACTCCTGGGCTTTGAGTCAGTGAAGACAAAAAGAGAGACATGGGGCCAGAGCACAGAGCTGCTGAGGTAAGCACCCAAAGCAAACAGGAATCACTCATTTTAAGGTTTTGATAGTAAAAAAAGAGAAAACTGTGTATCAGGCTAGGGAATGTGGATGGGCAGAGGAAGAAAAGGTGTCTTCCCTAACATTTGGTTTCACTTCCAGTTCCTTGAGTCTCATCCAGAGGAAGACAAAAGAGTTATGCCTATTTCTCCCAGATGCTTCTAGCACGAGGAAGGTCTCTGCTCTGCATGCTCCATCCCCAACCCCTTCTGGGGAACTGCTCTCTAACCAGAACACACTGTTCCACTTGCTGCTTCCCAAGCTTAACTGCAGCTTGAAGAGATGCTCCTCATGCACCACCACCCCTCAGGTCTGCAGAATCACAGCTCCCTTTTGTATGGAGATCATAACACAAGGAAATGGTCTAATTTTACTGAAAGAAAATGTCATTAAGTAACATCAGCCAACTGGCATTGTATTACCTATGTCCACATTTCATATCACTTTGGTGAGCACTGAATAAAGCTCTGATTCACAGGCATGTGTGTTGAAAGAATATCTATAAATGCAGCATTCTGCAGAGTCCTGAAAGCAAATAATCCCTGCATTGGGCTTGCAGATGACAGCTGGGATGACAGATATCAAAAAATATTCTTCTTTTAGGTGCTACCTGGGTTTCTGGTCAGTCCTCAGTCTTGCTGCAGCTCATTTTCTCTGAGGTGATTTACACACAGGGTCACTACTGCAAAGTTCATACACTGACCACTGCCTCCAGGGACTCAAATCATGTAAATTCACTAACCTAAATAATTATCTAAATAGGTTATGTTTCCAGCCCTTGGGTAGGGAAATAAAAAATAGAAACAAAACTCTTTAAATTTCTTGGTCTTTTCTTTCTCATAATCCTTGTCTCCTTCACACTGGAGTAATGTTCTTAATGTACAACACTGTGCTTTAATAACCCTCTCTCAAATGAGTACTAAAAATGCAATATAGTCCAATAAAACCACTACTGCAGCCTTGCAAAAACCACCCTCCCCACGCACTGCTGGAGGATAATCCATCCAATTTAATGGAGTTCTGGAGCAAAACGTTGTAAAAGGCACAAAAGTTGGGAGCAAGCTCTTGGAGGCCAGTCCAAGCTTCTCTTAGCTGTATGATAACTATGCTATAACCACTGTTATAACACTGGTTTTATTAACTGGTCATACCATTAACACTGGTTTTGTTACAGACCAAAACTCAGCAGGTGCTCTGGGGACTCTGGCTGAGGGAGGGACCTCAAACAAGGTGTGAGGTGACAATCAGGGTCAGGGATACTCTGGGGCCACACGTGCTGCCTGCAGCTTGGAACACGGATCCATCAGGGAAAAGTCAAGAGGAGGAGGTACCTGGGGAATGCAGCTGCTGGCAGAGGGGTGGTCCTGGTCCTCAGGAGAAATCCCACCTGGAAATGGGATGCTGAAGAGATGAGGATGTGACAGGTGGCTGCCAAGTCCTGGCTGGGGTGAAGGAGTGCATGGGGAATGCTTGCTCACTTTCTAAAACACAAAACTGAATAACTTAAGACTCCAAAAGCAGTTACACTGAGTAATGTGGGGTAGGGGCTGGGATGCTGCTTTACAACCCCCTGACAGGAGGCTGGGGCCAGGCAGGGCTCAATCTCTTCTCCCAAGGAACAAGCAACAGGACTAGAGGAAACAGCCTCAAGTTGTGCCAGTTGCCCCAGGGGAGGTTGAGGTTGGAGCTGAGGGTTGAGTTCTAACCCCAAATGCTTGCCCAGGGCAGTGGTGGAGTCCCCACCCCTGGAGGGGCTCCCAAGCCATGGAGATGTGGTGCTGAGGGACATGATTCTATGGTTTAGTGGTGCACTGGCAGTGCTGGGTTAATGGTTGGACCTGGTGGCCTTAGAGGTCCCTTCCAACTAAAGCAACACAATGATTCTGTGATTCAAATGTGTCCTTGCATTTTAAACTCAGTTTGGACTTTCTTTCCTGGCCCTGACTGGTGGGGTGCAGGGTGCTGAGCTACACACCCATGGCTCTGTCCTGCTGCAGCAGCTCACGTGGACACCCTGAAATGAAGAGATCTGAATGCTGCTGGGAAGGAAACACAAAGGACATGGTGCAAAGATCACCCTCTGCCTGGGAAAGCAAAGCTTTGCTCCACAGGCTTTGAGCCACAGTCATGGTCTATGAAAACCTGCAGGTTTAGGAGGAGGAAAAATGGAATAAGCAAAAAATGTGCTTGGCCCCAGCAAGTGGGAACCAACACTGCTCTAGGGGCATCTGCATCCACTTCCCATGGGAACCAGGGAAGGGGCACTGAATATGGTTATACCTGAGGGATTCCAGCTCAAAGCTCTTCATTGACTTGTTTTCTAAAGAGGCTTTTCAATGAGCAGCCCATTAAAGACAATGTGATTCTCTTAATTCGATGCCAAATTCCAGAGGTGGATGAAATAATTGTCAATATTTGGACTACCTGATGTGTCCAACTGAAAGAAAAGTGATCACTGCAGGAATCACTCCTCCTGTAAAACCCACACTGCCCTACAAAGCATCCAAACCCATTATGAACCTTTAAAGTCCTCGTTTTCCTGTCAGCAGATTGAATTATGGCAATAGTTTGCCTGCATCTTTGGCAAGCCAATTTTTAAGAAAACATCCTTTTCCTTCACAGAAGGAAGAACAAAGAAAAAATAAAGGCTTTTATTTTCCCTTTTGCAGCATACAATAAAAAACCCAAAGCCCAGTGTTAGGACTTGTGGGAATCAAACACACAAATAAGAACTTTCAGGTTGCAGGGGAGGAATCCTGAGAGATGCTGAAACTACCAGGCTGAGCGGGTGACAGGGGACAAGGGAGAGGGGACTTCACAGCCCACAGTCTTACAGCATTTTTGCCAGCTCAAAAATGTGACTTATTAGAATGACTGAAACCAAGCAAAAACGTCCAGAAAAATAGCAGCCAACACATAAGCCAAAGTTTTCAGGGTTTGGGGGTAATCCTTCATTTCCAGAGAACATTTCTTGAGCCCCAGTGGCAAGCCATGGAAAATAAGCTCATATTTTCCTAAACTGAACATACAGGGGAGAATATTTACCACCAACCATTTGGGCAAGATTCACTCCTCACATTTCAAGTGTCAAAAGCTTCCTAAAGCTTGCCCTAAGATAGGGACTGTTCCCCAGGAAGAGGGCAGGAGCAGTGCCACATGTATTTAATGTCATGAACATTAAACTCCTGTGATCTGCCGTGGATTCTCTGTGCTGGTGCAAACCTACAGACTCCAGCAGATCGTTTTTCACTGTGTGAGCAGGAGAAGGATGGAGTGTCAGGTTGGTCTGAGGTCTGTCTCCTGCAGTCCTGACTCACTGAACTGTGCATCCTGGCCTGGCACAGTGTGGGACATGCTCTACTGGCTCCCTGGGCTACCCTGAGAAAGAAGAAAACCAGGGAAATCTACTTTGCAGCAAGAGATTTGGAGAGTCCAAATATTTTTATCTTCTCATCATTGGTCCTTAAGGTGGCAAGAAATGAGGTCACACAGATCAACACAGAAATAAGTATTTAAACAATCTTTACAGCACAAAAAAAGTTTTATCACTAAAGTTGTTGTGCAAACTTGGTGTGACAAGGAAATATAGGAAACCTGGAACTCAGAAGACCAAAGAGACACAAAAGAATAAGGAAAAATTAATACACTGAATATTCCCCTTTCCCCTTACTGTTGGGGCACTCATCGTATTAGTCTAAATTTAATTAAATTTCCTTATATTAGTCGCAGATCAAATTTCACACTCTTCCACCTACACCTCCTGACACACACCTACAGCTGCACCGTTGAGCAGCCCATTATTCCGATTGTCATTTATTACACCTCATGGGAATTTAAGAGCTCAAAAGCTCAACTCCATAGCTGAAAATGGACGTGTGTCACTAAATAGTACAAAGAGGAATTTTTTCTTGCATTATAAGTTCATTTTGTCTCAAAATCGTTAGTCCTGCTACTGGTATGAAGGGATTTAAATGATGTTCTGTGTACCATGTAAAGTAAAAACCAATCAATCCAACTTCTAAAAAAAAAGAGATGTTAATTGTGGCTTCATGTAACATCCACTTTCTTTTTTTTAAAACTAATTTTGTGGCCAGAAAGACAACCCAAGTTATTTGTATTTGGCATAAACTGTCACCACATCTGAAGGAGAAATGAACACTGAAAATTAACTTCAAATATTATTCTCAGATTCAAAGGTTTCAAATTAATTCTTCTTCCTAATATTTTGGCATATTGGAAGAACTTGATTAGATTGATTCCAAAACAATGACTGAAGAGACAGCTCAACACTCTATTAAGTTTCTCTCTGGGATTTCATGCCTACCTACTCAACAGCACAGAAAAGCTGTTCTATTATCAAATCGACTTGAATTTAACCTAAATAGGGTAGAGTGAGATTAGGTGTAAGGAAGGAGGAGTTCTTTACTGCGAGGGTGCTGAGGCATGCAAACAGGTTGTAGATGAGGTGGTTGTAGATGAAGTGGGTGGTAGATGAGGTGGTTGATGCCCCATCCTTGGAGATGTTCAAGGTGAGGTTGTCTGGGGCTCTGAGCACCCTGCTCTAGCTGGGGATGTCCCTGTCCCTGCTGGGAGGTTGGACTGGGTGACCTTGAAAAATTCCTTCCAACTCCAAACGATTCTATGACTAGAGAGCACTGAATTTTCTGTTTAAAACCCTGTTTCTCAAAGCTGACACAGACACATCAGTTCATTTCATGGCTCATATCTCTGTGTTATAACATTTACAGCTATTTTTCAAACTTTGTACACCCAAACCGAGGGAAGTCATTATAGCTGTTTGCTAACCATATCAAATCTCACTGTCACTCATGCAGAAACACATAATCCTATGTAAACTCAGATCAAGGGCTCTTGTTTTTCAGTCGTGAGGCAGCTCCTCAGCACACCCAGGCTCTGAATACAGCAGAAACCAGGACACCAGCACCTTTTGGCAAGTCTCACTGAGCAACGTTCAACTGCTGAGAGCAACTCCCAAGGCTGGATTACAACACAGTGGGACAAAAGCATCGAGTTTTGGTGTGTGCAGCACAGCAGGGAGCAGGATTGCCCTCCAAGCAACTCCCCCACCTCCCTGTGACCAACACAAAGGGCCAGGAAGAGTCTGGAGTTTTAGTTTTGCTCTTTCTGCCACTTCTTGGATGCTGCCCTGGACCAGGGATGGATCCTGCATCCAGAGAGGGGGTTTTCTGAGAAAGCAGAAAGTTTTGTCAGTCAGGCAGCTTCCCTTTGCCCGGCTGTCTCAGACCTCAGCAGTGTTCTGTGCATTAAAAACCAGCTTAAACAAAGACTCTACATGCAATTTCAGCGAGTCTTGTTTAATCTGCTTGGCCCCCTTTGTTCCACAAACTTATTGTTTGGGGGAAATAAATGTTTTTAATTAAGTTGCCTGCATAGTTACTTAGCTAATATCCAGTTTGGATATTCCAGCTGCATACCCGCATCGATAGGTTCAGTGTATTGTGATACAGCAGTTTGTTGAGTCATGGTCTTTCTCCCTCTCCATCCAATCTTGATTCCCCAGACAGTGTCAGTTCTCCATTTGTTAATCCATATTTAATTTTTAAATCACAAAACATCATGGTTTTAAAGATAAGCTTTTCAAACGCCCTCCTACACAGCCTTTCTCGCAGCCTCCCGGGATGCTGCTGATAACAAGCAAAAATCATATGCTTCAAATATTAATGAAGAAGCTGCTACTGAAAACTGGGAACTTAAGAGGCCAGGTGATTATTGTGTGGAGATGGGATAGAAAATCAAAGCTGGAGAGAAACAAGGCTAAGGAGGAAGGAGTACAAAAGCAAGAGAGCAGTTTGAGGGTGTCAGGTGAGGATCTATAAGAACACGACTTCTCCCCAAACCCTGGGAGCAGGGGAGGGAGCTCTGCTCTCACCAGTGAGGATGGGAACCCCTGGGGTGAAAGGTCCCCACATTTCTCCTCCTTGGGACCACAGAAAACTCAAAACTAACCACCCAGCTGCTGGTTTCTTTTGCTTGCAGAGTCCTTGGGATCCACGACACAGGATGAAGCCTTCCTTCAGCAAGCTGCCCCACGGAAAGCCAGGCACTGGGTAAAACCCTGGGACAACACTGACCACAGAGCTGGTTCTCTGCCTTTGTTTTCAGAGAAATATCATGTGTGTGGCAATCTCCCAACCACCTCAAACCAAGCCTGGAAGCTCCTGTCACCTACAAGAAGGGTCGTGGTTTGTAGCTCTTCCAAGAGGGCACTGCAGTGATGAAGGCACAGAGGAGCAATGTTCTCACCAGGTACCTCAGTAAAGCTCTCAAGGGAAAACTTGATTTCTGTTACACTGGGAAAAGATTTCTGTTACAGCTAAAATGACTTTGATGATAAGTTTTCATTTGCAGTTCTATTCACAGAATACCAAAATAATCTGATAGACAAAATGAATTCCAGTTGAAACAGCAGAACATAAAAATCCTCTGCCTGATTAACAGATTTTGGAAGCAAACCTGGAGTAGTTCCTTCAGCATTTTGTTCAAGATTTTTTGTTTTTCTTAAAGAACTTACACTGCCTAAGAGACTTTTCCCTTCCCAGTAGAACCTTTTAAATTTCCAGCCCTGGCTGATTTGCATTTGCCTTTTATTAGGGGTAAGGTCACTGCCACTGGCCACTTTTGTCTTTCAAATATCAAAACAGTCCTATCTAATTCTAAGCCCCTTTATTAAAAATTCCTTGTTTGTTTTCTACAAGAAAAAAAAGTAAAATTCAGACCTTGAGTCTGAATAATCCTCACACCCATCAACCACTGCACATTCCCTGGATATTGGCCAGGCAGAGCCCAAAGCCACAGGCTGTCCAGGTAACAGTTCCCTCATCCTGCCACCCTGAAAACCTTCCCCATCAGGATGCTGGGACAGCAGGAAAAGTCAGAGATAAGACAATGGCCAAATGAAAGGTGAATCCATCCCTCCCCATCCTGCTGCAGGGCTTGGTGGCACTCTCAGGTCGTGGGCATCACCCATGCCCAACAGGAGATCATCTCCTTGGCAAAGTCAAGGAAATAATTCCCAGATACAAACATTTTTAACAGGGCCTTATGACCTCTCCCTCCACATAAACTCTCAGAAAAAAAGGCTTTTTCATTCTACTATGATTATTTTGGCTTTTTCCAGTAGTTTAGAAACATGCTGTAGTGTTTGCTTCAAAGATTTTAGCCTATTTTGGCTGGGTGTAGAGAACACTGATACAGTCTCTACTTCAAGGCCCTGAGCCTGTGTAGCAGAGGATAATGTAAAAAAGAAAAGATATATTTTTTTTTCCCAATTTCAACTATATAATGATGTTCCCACAGTTTTTTAAACAAGTGCTTTCTTTTAAGATAAATTTCATAAGCAGGGGGGGAAAGTATGAAATATTTTTAAACTATGCTTTCATTCCTAAAAAAAAAGCCCATGGATGCTTCTGAAAAGGGGAGAAGAAAAAGCCACATCCAGCATCCCCCTTCTGAGCCCACACATCACTATCTCCCCATCACACCACAGAGTGGAAGAGGCTCTCGTTAATGTGATGTAGTGCTGTGTCAGGATGAGGAAGGGATGAAGGGGTGGGAGAGGTTTAATCCTCTGCACTGCTTTATGTCCCATTCTGCTTTGTCATCAGAGAGATAACTGCCACTAAAGTATTAGTTCCCATCCACCCAGCAGTAGGAATGTGCTTCAAATGTTTACTTCTTTTTAAAGAACTAAATAGAATCCTTAAAATGATGGTTCAGATGACTCCCTTTAAGTCAGGAAAATGGAGCATTAGCCAAAGGATATCATGTTGCCACACTCAGCCTCACATTTCCTAATACCCTCTGATAAAAACATGGTTTAAAGCTTCATCAAGTCTGACTTATCAAATGTCCTCAATAGTTTCATTCAAGTTCATTAAAATAATATCGTGGTTGATGGTGGTGTTTGGATACAGAACACAAGCTCCTTAAACCCTCTTACATGTACACTGAGAGAACTGGGAATGCACTTGGAGAGGATAAAGAAGTGTCTATTCATACACTATTTATAATGCCATTGCTGTTGGCACCACAGTGCCAGCATTTAAAGCATAAAAACCTTTAAATCTCAGCCACGAACATTCTGCTTCAGACAAAACCTTTCAGGTGGCAGCAGGTTTTGGGGGTTTTCCTTGTAACTGAAGGGCAGAGCAGCAGCAGGACTCTGCTTTTAGCAGGAGGCAGGTTGGTGTGAGCCCCTGCAAGTCCTGCACACAGCCCAAAGGGAAGGGATTCAAGAGACATCATCTGTCAGTGCACATCTTTCAGAGCAGTAAGTTGAATTTTGCACAAAATCATGGGCACGTGTGTCTAGGAGTGTTTCAGGTGGGAAGAGTGAATTTAGTGAAGTCATTTGTGACAAGGGTATGTTCAAAAACTCAGATGAGAATAAAAATTGGACTTTGCCTGACAGACTACACATCACACAAGGAGGATAAGCCTGATGGACCCTCTGATCTTGCTGCAAAATCTCTAATCTAAGTTTTACTTACCAGAAGGTTTCATCAGGGTAAAAAAAATGATGTAAAAAAAAAAATTAATTTCCTAAGAAACCTTTTCAGATGTAAGCCATTTAATGGGATAATTTTGTCTTCGTCCTCCAGGAATATTATTTACCAGGATTATCTTCATCAGGGAAATTATCCTCAGCAGCTGAATGTTCTTATCTCACGCTGCCTCATCAGGGAGCTGCTCCAACTGGGCTCCCTGGCTCCCTCCCCTAATTCCCACCCCACTATTAGCTCAGCATCTTCAGCTGGGATCCTCAACTCTGCCTTCCCTTAAAAATCATCTATTAGAATGAGGTATCAGGATAACATAAGGCTAAACCCACCAGGCAATGCTTTTGTCCAGAGCATCTACTAAAAAGGTGAATACAGAACTGTGGGAGGGATGAATTAAAGGAAGAGTTCTAGGGAAATATTTTTAATTATGGAGCAAAACTGATTGAATGTATTCTTCATTCTTTGCATAGCTGCTTTTTTACTGCATTTCTATTTTTCCCCTGCTTATTTACTAGGAAGGGAGCTCAAACAGCTTGAAGAGAGATAAATTAAAAAGAATAATTGGAAAGTGAAAGGGAGGGTGAGATGGGTGCAGGAATGTAACCATGAAGGACTGATGTAATTAAAAGCCTCACACCATGCCAGGAAAGGTGCAATTCAACCACATGGCACTGAACCCACACCTCTGCTGGGTGGAAACACCTCAGTGGGCTGACAGATTTGGGAATTAAAACATTTTCTCCTATGTCTCATCAGGAACAGGGTCCTTCCTCTGAGCATCACTCCAAACCAGCACATTCTTTTGTTTTGGGTGGCTTTTTTTGGGTGTTTTGTTTGTTTTCCCCATGAAGAAGACACAAAGCCTTCTGCACAATGCTTTAAAAAACTAATCATTTTAAATATGCAGTAATAACTTCCTGGTAATAGAGTTACTCTTTCTGAATAAAACCAGCCCCTCTTTCTCATAAAACAGAGCAGGAAAGCCAATAAAACACCTTCATCAAGACCTCTTTGAGGTAACTAGAAGACAGTTCATGAAGCAGTTCCTTTTTCATGAACTTTGAAAATACTAAATGAAAAATCAATATGTTTCTCTCAAAGCACTCAAGTCCCAGTGGCTGGGGCAAATTTGTTCCTAGTGGCTCTAGATAAAGTTGCCACATTTAATTCTAATTTCCAGCTGAGTAATTTAGGATTGATAACTGCCCATGGCATTAACAGAGTAGAATTAGACCTTAGAGTTGGACCTTGTGTGGCATCATTTCCCCTGCCCATGCAGAAAAATCACCAGCTGCACTTTAACATCTCCAAGAGAGCCCCTGGGCCATGCCAGGGGGCACCTGGACCTGCAGAGTCCAGCCAGGCTGTCATGCTCCATCCCTGTTTCTGGAGAGGGAGAAAAAGGGGGAGAAAAGGGGGAAAAAGGGGGG
>NW_008604653.1:0-6023 GCF_000691845.1 Merops nubicus
AAATGATTCTATGATTCTATGATAACTGGTAGGTGCCATACACTGCAGTGCTCTCTTTAGAAGATAGATTGTTCATTTCTCCTTCCACAAAGGAGGGAGAGGGCAGTGGAAAAAAATATTTATTTAAAAAAATCAATTAAACCCCAAAACAAACCTAACACACTATTTTATACACTTCGCAAGAACCGTACAGGTTCTCCCGCAGCCTGCAAGACAAGGAGTTATTAATCTCCACCACCCCAGGTGGGCCACTAACTTTAAATCCCCATCCCTACCTCTGACACGCTACCTAAACCAACTACTCGGTCTATCAGAATAGCCCAGCTGAATTTTCTCCAGAAGAAATAGAGTGAGAAAAGGAGGCAAACACAGAATGAAGAAAGCAAGACAAAAAAGTAAAACTGGATCTGCATCCCATTCCCTCCTGTGACAAACTACAAGCACATCTGCACCCAGCAGATGATTCAGAGTTGCTGTTGTCTTAAAAAAAAAAAAAAAAAAGGGGGAAAAAAGTGAACAAGTACAATATCACAGAAGCCAAAAAGGCTGTAGAATTCAAGTTTATACACAGAGACAGAATGAACAGGTTTTCACTCGTGACCCCTAGTATTTATACCTTGAACAAAAACAAGGTAGCAAACACTGTATATTTCCTGGGCACATCAGTAGAAAGCTAAAATAATTTGGATCACCAATCTAGGATCTTGCCTCACTATGTAAATGCCCAACATATTAAGAATCAAAAAAAAAAAAAAAAAAAAAAAAAAAAAAAAAAAAAGGGGGGTTTAGCTGGAAATATTGCAGCAGAAACTGCATTTCAGCAACAACCCCAAAACACATTGAGCCTATTTTTACTTCAGACAAATGCCTTTTTCTTATCATCTCAGCCTGGGGAAGTTTACACCAAGTAGAAAATCTTATCTTTAAACATCAGTACATAATCAACATACCCTATACTCCTCTGCCAAATCAAAATATACTTTACTTCTTCAAAGGTATCAAAAAAGACAAGCATACAGCCCCTGAATAAAAAAGGCTGCAGGAACATACTACCTTACTTATCATATATTCATAAAGAACTAGTATGTGCAAGTCTATATAAAAATATGGCCACTACTGTCCATATGGCTGGGACAGTTCATGGGCTTTGTGGTACCACTGAGAGGTTTCAGTAAGGTTTCTGGAATAGAAATTAAAACACAGAATTAGGGGGGAGTAATAAACAGTCATTTTACAAAGATTTTAAACCAGAATTACTTATATTTTATCTTTTAATTGGCTTTGGTTTCCTAGTCAAGAGGGACAGCAAACTTTTAAGACTTCTGTCCTTTTAAAGAGCATGATGCTAATCAAGTCAATATACAGCACACAAGTATTTCTTGATCATCCTTGAAGTTACATTTAAAAAACCAGCCCCCATGCCTCAGTAGTTAAAAAACCATCCAGGGTAAAAAAGTAAATGTGTTTTTCAGTAGGTTGTTAGAAGCTCTTGTGGTTTCTGAAGCAGCTTTTCTTCCATTTTTCCAAGCAAGACGTCTGATCCCATTGTGCTGTGATGCTTTGTCTGACTAAAATCTACGGTTAACAGGGTTGGTTCACCACACAGTTGGCTACATGCAGTTGAGCAGCAACGCTGTCTACCTTTTCACCATACAGCTGGAAAAACTTTCACAGCATGTGAAAAAATTATCAAAATACTTAGTCATGCAACTTCCATCAGACTGATACAAATCACCCAGTTAACACTATTTTCAAGAACAATAAATACACTTAAAAATTGAAGCCCTTGCGTTAGAAACAGGCATAACTTGGCTTATCTCTTCTGCTCTTCAGTAACACTCACAGTATCTTCAGATTGGTGTATATTTTACAAGATTCAAAACAGCCAACTGGTGGCTTCACAGTAACAAGTCCGATTTTCATTCATTTCATTAAAGAACACCCAGCACCACTACTATTATCAATTTTAGGAAGAGTCTCTGCATAGCTATGAGTATCTAAACACTTCCTGAAAACCAGACCAAGGTTCTCAGGAACGCTTAGAAAGACATTCAGAATAGAACAATATAGGTAGACAATCCAAATTCCACAGGCAGGAGCACAGATCACCAAACAGCTAGGGTCGGACTCCCCGTTGCTCAGAGGGCCTGCAGCAGTTTGCAAGTTCGCCTTACCAAGTCCTCAAAACAGAGCTCACATTAAAATATATTAAATGACTGCAAGGCAAATGAATATAATCAAGGTCACACAAGGAACAGAGCTGCCAAATAAGGTAGTTCCGTGTCCATAAAGTATTTCCCATGAATTACAAAGTTTTGGTACAGCAGGGTGAATTTTTAATAGTACACTAACCACAGAAAGCTCTTATTTCCAATAGCATTGTCAAAATGCATCTTAAAGACCATTTAAGCTTTGGGTTTGCATAATTTGTTCGTTTTTGCTTGTTTCTGGGTTCGTTTTATTTTTTTTTCGTTCTTTTAAAGCCAAGTGTGTGCAAACTGCTTGCAGCACTTCTGTTTGGGGATTGTTTCAACAGCTATTCTTGGGGAGCAGACTTGTAATGTTTCAACGTGCGAGCAGAAGGATCAGCAGCTTTAACCCATCGTGGCATCCAGTAGTGGGGCAGCCAGTGGCTGTGCCCTGAGTAGTGCTTTTCAAAGACCTGGCGGTAGTAATAGCTTTCTTTTGTTCTGGGAGGATTGAAAGGATATTTCTCTGCTGCCTTTTCCAGCAGAAGGTCATCAACCTACAGATGTAAGCAAAACTCAAGTTAAACTGCAGATACACTTAACTTTCACAAGTCAATCTGCTGCAAATTAAAGGCATACAACAATTCACTAACCATGAGGCACAGGTTTCCAACACAAATTTTTGTCATAGCCCCCCTTGATCTTTCTGAATATGTAACTATATTTCCAGTGCTATTAATATTATCTCTGCTTCATATGTGAAGCCCATTTCTCTTTTGAGTTACAAAGGTCTTTGCCAGTAAGCTCACAAAACCTTTTTTTCCTATCCTCCTCTTTGCTGTGAATCAACCAGAATAAGCTGAAGCGGTCTTTTTGCCATTAAGTGGCTTCTTTGCTTTTTTTTTTTTCTCCCCAGCTCACGGAGCTGTTATCTCTGCTTGTATAACCAAGCTCTTAGCAACAAAGGAGCCTAGATGCAGACGCGAAGACACCAGCAGTTGCTAAGGTGGGTAAGAAAGGGAGGATGAATAATTGTACCAGTTGAGCCAATTTCTAAAGCAGCTTCCACTGCCAACATGTTTTCTAACCCCTCAGTCATGGAATAAATTTGCCCCTACTATGTCAATTCAGGCTCAGTACATTTAACACAACACTGTTGCCTGACCCAGCTATTTTCTTGCCTGAGAATAAAGAGAAAGAGCATGGGAAACAAGCAGTTAGTGGTAGGACAGACAAGCACCCTACTGCAGGCTAAACTACACATATTTCTACATAACAGAGCTCTGGTGTAAATCAGGTGTTACTCCTTCTCCATGATGAATCTCCAGGTGATTAGAAAAAGTAATCATCCCCCTGTACTCAGCACTGGTGAGGTCACATCTCAAGCAGCGAGTTCAGTTTTGAGCACCTCAACACAAGGACATTGAGGGGCTGGAGCAGGTCCAGAGAAGGGCAACGAAGTTGGTGAAGGTTCTAGAGGACTCGACTTATGAGGAGTAGCTGAGTGAACTGGGGCTGAAAAGGAAACTCAGAGGAGACTTCATTGTTCTCTACAACTATCTGAAAGGAAGTTGTGAAGAGGTGGGTGTTGGTCTCTTCTTGCAAATAAGAAGTGATAGGACAAGAGGAAATGGCCTCAAGTTGCACCAGGGGAGGTTTAGGTTGGATATTAAGAAAAATTTCTTCACTGAAAGTGATATCAAGCCCTGGAACAGGCAGCTCAGGGAAGTGGTTGAATCACCATCCCAGGATGTGTTTAAAACTCACGTAGATAATGATGCTTAGGGACATGGTTTAGCAGTGGACTTGGTACAGTTAGGTTAATGGTTGGACTTGATGATCTTGAAGGTCTTTTCCAACCTAAACGATTCTACAATTCTATGATTAAACTACCTCCATACAGCAGAGATTATCCTTTGTCCAAAAGCAAAACACTGTAAGTATTCGTTGGTTAGCAATGCAAGGAGAGGCTTCAAAAAGCAAAAGCTAGGCATGGCAGGGGAACAAAAAAAACAAAACAAAACAAAAAACCCACAAAACACCCCCAAACAATAAAGGACATTATAAAGTCATTATGCTGTTAGCCACAGGGTAAGTTCATGCTAGTGCCTTCAGATGAAGCAGCTGCTTTGCATGTAACCCAGAAATTGTGTTTGTTGACACACAATCTAATTTGCAGTCCAGATACTTAAATGATGTTCATTTCCTTACACAGTCATTTCTGTCAGGTTCTAGCATTTCTTTTTATCTAGGATTTCAAATGTCTTTAACCAACTCAGACAGCTAGGAGACTGTCACTTAAAGTTTATCTTCTCCTCCACCATGAAACAGAAGTTACTGTCACTCCCAGATCTCTCCTCACAACTAAGCACAAGAGCAGCCTCCCCTCAGCAGTTCTGTCTAATACACCTAAATGTGAAAGACAGTAATAAAACAAACAAACAAATATGGTATTGTACCTGTTGATCAATATAGTCCTGAAGAATAGAAAACCAGGATTTCTTTACTGATGCTATACCATCACTGAAAGCTTCTTTGGGTCTCCAGAGTATTTCTTTGGGAAGTAAGTTGGAATCTTCAAAGGACTGCCTTAAAAGGTATTTTTCAATTCCATTCTGTTTGCAGAACAAAATGTCATAAGTCTCAGGAACTGCAGTGGAAAGATCTGGCTTTAAATATGTAAGAAATGGTTTCCTTTCAGAAGGCCTGGTCAGAAAAGGGTTCCCAGGAGTCTAACAATCCAGCAAAATATTTAAGGGCATTTTTAAGTTTGCGTAGAGGATTTAACAATTGAATTCAGCAATTTGGTCACACTTGGAATATGTATCAATGAATCTAAGTCCAACCCTAGTTTTACCTACCTTTGGAGTTCGCAGCTCTGCTGGTAGAGATAAATAATAAGAAGTAAACCGATGATCCAAAAATGGGACTCTCAGTTCAAGACTAAAGAGGGGAAATAAATAGAAAAGATACGGAAATAGTCCAACAAATCATCTACTTAAAAATTCCACAACAGTTAAGCTGTTTTTTCTGCTTTTACCTGAAAGACATTTTACTTGCATTTTCATAACGATGTGCATTTAATTAATCAAAATGGAAAGTTAAGTACATGGTCTGCACAGATTAAATGAAGATCTCGATGATTTACGATGCCATCTGCTGGACAGTTTCTAGTACAATGCATTTATGGTCCTGCAGGACTTGCAACAACCCTTATCCCACATAAGCAAAAACACATAAAAAAAAAAAAATTCTGTTGCCCCCAAGGAACTACCAAATTGCTCACTGGAATTTGCACCAGCTATTTGTAAAGATGTCACAGAGCCAAGGAAGGATTTCTGCTGTCATTTCTGAAATCCACATTTGTTTGTTTTCAAGAAACAATGAAACAGAGCCCACATGGACACCATTAAGCTATTGACTACTGTACTGATCCTGCAGCTTCTGCACAACAAGTTCTCTCCCATAGCAATGGCAGATGTACACGTACAGAGTCTGTTTACATTCTCTTATGCATACCAGGGCTCCTAAGGACAAAAAAGGCAACAAATAAATTTACAGCAACTACATGTCTTCAGGAGGAAGAACCCCTCTCAGTGTCTCTCCTCAGGAGACATTATGCTGCACAGCTTCAAAGTCAAGTGGAGATGTTATACTGCATTCTAGTAACTCCATTGTCTCTCTAGCTTCTCTTTTGATAAAAAGCTTCAACTACATCAGGCAATACCTACCTTACCAAAAAAAAAACCCCAAACCAACCAAAAAACATCAGCAATCAAGTACTGAGGCTCATTTTCCACATATACTGACAAGATTTATGTTACAAGTCTTTCC